>NW_003852696.1:406232-408375 GCF_000181295.1 Otolemur garnettii
GATGGTTCCCAGAAGAGAGATGAGGGGCAGGGAGCCAAGGTAATCTGTGGGACAGAGGCAAAGTGTCTTCAATAACTAAAAACCCTGCCTCCCTTTGGGCTCAAAAATGCTGGTTGCAGACTGAGCCTGACCCCACATCAGCTGGGCCAACTTCAAATTATTTGCATCCTGCAGTAACTCATAATCGGTCACCTCAGCTGTCCTTCACTCTGTGATGGAAGGAAAGTGCAAAAGTCTCAAAAGATGAAAAGAGCGGCCCTGCACCAGTAGGAAGTAGATGAACATTGCTAGAGGCAGGGACCCCAAGGTGACACCCCTGAATTGTCCCCATGTGGACACTGAGCCAGCTGTCCATCATATATTAGCTACCTTTGCTGAGCAGACCAAGAGTGAGGACACAGACAGCAGGCAGGGACTGAGCCTTGACTCCCAAGTGGCCTCAGTGAGCTGATGCTCCCAAGCACTCACTGTGCCATGTGGAGGGACAGGAGGAGGCCACATGGCCTCAGTCTTGAACTTCAGAGATGTCCCGTTCCAGGGAGGTGACAAGGAAACCTGGGACAGGATGCAAGTCAGAAGCTCAGGAGGGGACTGATCTCCCCTCCTCATCACGCAGGAGTGTAGGGGACAAGGTCACCTGTGCTTGCAGGGTCCTTCCTTAGGTGAGTGTCACCCGTGCCTGAGTGAGGAGGCTGGAGGGGGCTCATCCACACAAACCTGGGGGACCAGCAGGACCAGCCTGACCTGGGAGCTGGAGACATGCAGGGTCTCTGGCCACCTCTCAGGGGATTTGGGAGCTTATGGAAATTTCTGAAGCTCTGTTTGAGGAACTAAGAAAATTTCACCCCAAAGATGACTTCTAGGCATAGAGAATATTTTGAATTAAAAGCCACTCAGGATCAGAAACCATTAGGGGGGGATTTCCCTCCATCTAATGAAACTGGACGGACCTGATCAAGAGATCAGAGTGGGGGCAACTGACTTCATTCCACCCCACCTTTCTTTCCTCCCCTGTTTTGTAAGCAGACCCGGCCCAAATCATTTAAAACACACATGGCACCTGTCTCAGCTTAATGTACAAATCAATCTGTTTCCCCCACCTAGTCATCCTCCCAGCACCCACTTTCTGCACCCATGCCCCACATCCTCCCTTCCCCCTTCTAAAAAGAATCTGACCATCATTGAGCCATCAGGTAATCACTCTTGTGATTCTCCCCATGCACATGGTATTTGGTAATAAACATCTCCTATTAATTGGCCTTAATTGTTAGTCGATATTTCAGAGAACTTTCAGGGGGAAAAGGGCATGTCTCCCCCTCCTTCTCTATTGAGGTCTAAGCCACAATAGAGAATCTCACTTCTTCTCCCTTTAAGAAGCCCCATGTTGGGGGGCTACCACAGCCATACTCAAACCCTTCCCCTTCCCCTGCCCCTCTCGTCTTACTCTCCTCCTAAGACAAAGGTCCTAATTAGCCCCACCTCCAAGAGAGAAGTATAAACAAAAGGACCCTAACTTTCCTGGCAAGCTATGGAATTTGCCCAGCCCTCCAGCCCAAGTAGGTTACCCTCACCTTTCAAAAACCTGGCCTGAAATCTCCACTCCCTTCCCATCTCTGGGAGCCGCCACTTACACCTTTCGCTCTGTGTCCTCCACGTCCTTCCTAGGCCCCTGGGTCTGCTACTTAACTGCCCTGTCTTCATCACACTGACCTTGACTGAGGAGCTAGACCGGTCATGATGCACAAGAAATGTTTAGCGTCCTCAGGGATCTACCAGCAAAAACGTGACTTCCCCTCCCCCTGCCTCTGCTCTGCTGCTCTGGAGGCCTCAGTGGCAGAGGAGGAGGCTTCCTCCAAGGGACACAGCTCTGAGGGCATCGAACTCACAGCTGAGAGCCCTGCTTGACCCTCAGGCTTTTTCCTGCTCACTCAGATGTCACCCTCTGTCGGTCCTTTCACTCAGACCCTCTGTAATCAACTCACAGCACAGGCAAGGGGACAGCTGGGTCTGCCAACCCTAAATCCATCCCTGCCCCACACTCTGCAGAGCTGCCCTGGAGGACGGGAGGGACAGGCAGCCTGGGGATCTCAGGTCCAGGTGACCTGGGCAAGCCCTGCTCATGGCTGTGTCCACAGACCTACTA
>NW_003852696.1:408861-409417 GCF_000181295.1 Otolemur garnettii
GTGAGGACTGAGTCTGGGAATAGCACCTGTGCAGAAAGTGAGGAGGGGGAACAGGAGAGGGGTCCAGGCCATGGTGACACCCCACAGCTCTGCCTCTGAGCCCACAGCACAGCTGGGCTCCCCAGGCTTGTCTTATTCCCTCTCAGGCCCTGTGGGGCAGTGTGTGTTTGGGGTTTATGCAAATTCCTGTCCCCTGGGCCTCCTCCTTGAGGGATGTCACTCAACCAGCTGTGGGGACAGCACAGGGACTAAGCAGCCAGGGTGGGCTCCAGGTTCCTCCATCTGCTTCTCAGACAACAAATCAGCCCTGGCCTCCAAGGCCTAAGATCACAGTCATCGTCCTGGGAAATGACCCCACGACTACTGGGGAGAAATGACCCCAACTGTCCTGTGTCCTTTCCATGAACTTGGCCATGGGGCTGAGCTGGAAGCAGCTGAGATGACAGATCATGCCCAAGCCAGCATAGGGGGGACCCTAGGGAACCATCTTCCTCCTTCTCCAACTGTCCCTGTGGCCCCGACTCACTTAGGTCAGGCCTTGGTCGTGTCATCTATA
>NW_003852696.1:410050-414764 GCF_000181295.1 Otolemur garnettii
CTCCGGCATATGGGGCCAGCGCCCTACTGCTTTGAGCCACAGGCACCGCCCATGATTAAGTTTTACATTGGAATGTTGTTATGTGTGTCATGGGCTATGCTGATTATTGCTTGTTATGGGTTGTGGGTTATGATGATCACTGTTGTTTAAGACAAGTGTTAATTACTGTTGCTCAAGATAAGGGTTAGTACGGCTCTTACTTTTAACTTTTCTGTATAAAACTGAGTTTGGGCTAGGCACCTGTAGCACAGTGGTTATGGCGCCGGCCCCATGTAACAAGGGTGGCAGCTTCGAACCTGACCCAGGCCAGCTAAACAACAATGACAACTGCAACAAAAAATAGCCAGGCATGATGGTGGGCGCCTGTGGTCCCAGCTACTTGGGAGGCTGAAGCAAGAGAATCGCTTAAGCCCAAGAGTTTGAGATCTGTGGGTTGTGACGCTATGGTATTCTACCTAGGGCGACATAGTGAGATTCTGCCTCAAAAAAGAGAAAAAAAAAGAAAAGAAAAGAAAAACCTGTGAGTTTGGAAATGGAAAAATGGATCAGTCTCAGCAACACTACTCTTACTGCTCTCCAGAATCCCTAGCCTTCTGACAAACAAAGATTGGTGGATCTATCCCTGCTCTTCATGTTTGCTGGCAGTGACAGGTGCCCAGACAGTCTTGGTCCAATGACATCATCTCTGCTCTTTATTTTTATTTCTCATCAATGTTTTATGTAAACTTGGAAAAAGCACCAGAAACCCACCTGACTGAGGACGCAGCCTTCGGCCTGGTGTTCACCGTGAGGGTCCCAGAGTCACTGTCTCTGCAAAGGGCAGGAGGTCTGGAGGGAAAGTAGACAGTGGTCCCTTAATCTAGGGGGATTTGTTGCTGCACTGACAAGCCCCACTGGGCAGCTCCAGCTGCTTCTCCAGGCTGCAGCTCTGCCGCCCCCTGCTGGGAGAGGACACACAGAGCAGGAGCTTCCCTCCCCCAGGTTCCCCCACACACCTGCCATCTGCAAGATTGGGGACCAGAGAGTCCAGCCTCACTATGTGCTAGTGTGACCCACCTGCCCTGTGTAGACCGTCCCAGAGTGGGTCATATGCTATGTGTCAGGAGCCAGGCAGGTGTGGTTTCTGTAACTCCATGTGGTATAGAAATTCCCTTCTCTGATCCTTGGTTTATGAGAGAAGGAAGGGCGTGCTGACCTGTGGGATGTCAGAGCTAAGGGGCTGGAATGACTCTCTGGGGCTTTATGCTCCAGTGAAGAAAAGTAACAGACTGCATTTGTGCAGCACTTTTCCTGCTGGATATGGATGTGACAGCTGGAGCTGCAGCAGCCACTCTGACATCTATGTCAACAATAACGAAAGCCAATCCAGCAGGACAGTGACAGTGGAATAAAAATTGAGAACTAGCCTGGGCCTCCATGGAATGGCTGGAGATTTGGAAAGCATCATCCATCATACTTGGAACTTATTTCTTCCAGACACAAATACTCCCCTGTGTTCCTAGCACTGTGTTTCATGTGTGACTTCTGGCAGTAAAACAGCATTTCTTATGAATTTGGAACATTATTACCAGAAATAAATCACTTAATACAAATAACGATAGGAAAAAACCCTCTGGTGGTAGGTGCTCTGCAGATAATTAATGAGATATTAGAAGATGGTGATCAGCTGTGCTGTCACCAGAGGTGGAGGAGCCTCCTGAACAGGTGTCCCTGGAGGTGCTCTCAGCATGAAAAGCAGCAGCAGTGATGGGCAATGTGGGAAGAGCTGGGTCAGGGCCCTCAGGGAAGAGTCGGGGGAGTCTGAGGATCTGAAAGGACATGGCAACCCAAAGGGGATCTGAGATTCAAAACAGTTCAGGCCCACTGTGCTATTTTCTGTAATTTAAGAATTTGAGCCAGGAGTGATGTGTAGTCAGGTTGTTGTATGGGTCAGGGGCTCAGGTAATAAATCAGGATTTGGGGCAGCTGCTTAGCACGTGTGGTGACCTCCAGGAGGTGACTTGGGGACAAGGTGAGATTCAGCTGGGGTCAGCCCAGCCCCGTGGCACCACCTAGCTCAGCTGGGGCTGGACATGCTCAGGGGAGGGGTTCTGGCCTGTCCACCCTGTGTCCTCCATACAGCCCTGTGGGGACTCCAGCTGCCCTTACAGCCCTTCTCTCCTCTGATCATCCACACTGCTATCTAAACCTGGGTCAGGCTCCCTGTTTTGATTGCAGAGATTTGGCAGTTAGCAGCAAACCCCCTACCTTTCTATTGAAAGCATTTTTTTTCTATTCAACCCCAAATTCACATAAGATAGAACTTTCCTCCCTTCCCCTAGAAACATTGGTCCAGAAGAGACAAGGCACAGGGAGCTGCAGCCCTTCCAAATATCAAAGTAGGGGAGTGATCAAGGGTCCCAGCTCCAGCTCCATTGTTTGCTGAAGAAGAGGGCTGAGTTGGGTGTGGAGTCAAAGGCTTTCACAGTTGAATGGAACCCTAGCTGGGACCTCTGGGGATGATCAAGTCAGATTCATCCAGGTTTACATCTGTGTTGTGATTTTTGAAGTTATTGCACTGAATCTACTGGCCAGATACAGGGTGACTGTCACCAGTGTCAGGTCTGCTGATCTAATCATATGAGTTTTTTCTTTTTTTTTAAGTATATAGATCATCTTTAGTTATTTTCAACAAATTTTGTATCTTACACAATGCATGTTTTTACTTCCTCCTTACTGTGTTTGTAATTTTTTTATGCCTTTGTGAAGGCAAGTGCTTTCTTCATTTTATTTTCAGATGTTTCACTGCAAGTGTGTAAGAATACAATTAATGTGGTGTTAAAATACACTTCCTAGGCTCGGTGCCTGTGGCTCAAGCGGCTAAGGCGCCAACCACATACACCTGAGCTGGCAGGTTCGAATCTAGCCCAGGCCTGCCAAACAAAAATGACGGCTGCAACCAAAAAGTGGCCGGGCACTGTGGTGGGCACCTGTAGTCCCAGCTACTTGGGAAGTGGAGGCAGGAGACTCGCTTGAGCCCAGGAGTTGGAGGTTGCTGTGAGCTGTGATGCCACAGCACTCTACCCAGATAGACAGCTTGAGGCTCTGTCGCTAAAAAAAAAAAAAAAAAAAAAAAACAGTTTCACTATTATTTACAGAAAAGCCAGAAATTCTAGAGAATAGCAAGGGTGTCTCCTCAAAGAGCTCCTCTGCCCTCCTGTTTTTCTTTGTTACTTTTACCCTCACAGTAAAAGTCACATCGGCAATGTTATTACTCATCATAGGATATGTTAAACAGATTCCTACTCACAGCTTACAAGGTTACACAATATCCTCCTATCTGAAAGTGGTTATATCCTCAAAGAATTGTATTCTAGACTAAATTTATACTTAGTGAACATTTCACTGGGTGCACAGAGTGCTCTGGGTCCTTGACCAGTACCATGGAGTCCAGTTCCCCAGTGTATCTATGACAGCAGACCATAGAAGTGAATAAATAATCTCCAGATGTCAGCACGTGGGCTCAGCCAGCCTGGTGAGGGCCTGACCAGCAGCACCCTGCGTGAGATGGCCATTTAGGTGAACAGTGGCTGGTGACCCTGCCTCAGCCTACTGAGTAGCTGGTAACTCTGCCTCAGCCTCCAGTGATCATAGCTCATCGCAACTCTCCAAGTGTCCACCATAACACTCAGCTTATTTTTCTACTTTTAGGAGAGATGGGGTCTTTCTCTTGCTAAGGCTGGTCTCGACCTTCTGACCTCAAAAGAACCTCCCACCTTGGCTTCCCAGAGTGCTAGGATTATAGGCGTGAGCCACTGCACCTGGCCATTGAGCTTTGAACAATTTAGGAGTCAGGGCCAACCCCTCGCACAACTGAAAATCCATATATAACTTTTTACTGCTCCAAAACAGAACTACAAATTGCCTGCCCTTGGCCAAAAGCCTTACAGGTAGCAGAAACAGTGCTTAACATATGTTTTCTATGTTGTATATACTATGTGCTGTATTCTTTAAAAGAAGTAAGGTACAGTGAAGAAAATGTTATAAAGAAAACCAGAAGGTATGGATATGTAGATTCATATTTCTTTTTCTTTTTTTTAATTAAAGAGACAGAGTCTCACTTTATTATCCTTGGTAGAATGCTATGGCATCACAGCTCACAACAACCTCCAGCTTCTGGGCTTAGGCCATCCTCTTGCCTCAGCCTCCCGAGGAGCTGGGACTACAACACCCACAACGCCTGGTAATTTTTGTTGTTGTTGTTGTTGCAGTTTGGCCAGGGCCAGGTTTGAACCCGCCATCCTCAGTATATGGGGCTGGCACCCTACTCACTGAGCCACAGGTGCCACCCCTAGATTCATATTTCTCTCTTGTATAATTTTTTTTCTGTATGAAGGGAGCCCTTTACCACTATGCTTAATTAGGGTCTGTGGAACATCAACTCTACAAATTTTTATGTATTTAAACTGGGAGGGGTGATTATCATTTTTGAAAGATGTTTTACTGAGTGAAGAATACAAGATTGACAGGTCCCTGTCATCTTGCTTGCATTGCTTCTAATGAGTTTTCCCTTATCATCGTGTTATTGTCCTGTATCTAACATGTATTTTCTCTCTGGCTGCTCTGTTTTGGTTTCTGTTTGTTTGAGAATTGAGCCAGGATCTCATCCTGTCTTTCAGGCTGCAGGGCAGTGAGACAATCATAGCTCACCGCAACCTCAGACTTCTGGGCTTGA
>NW_003852696.1:414784-416277 GCF_000181295.1 Otolemur garnettii
TGGGCTTAGGCCATCCTCTTGCCTCAGCCTCCCGAGGAGCTGGGACTACAGGTGCCTGCCACAAGGCCTGGTAATTTTTTTTTTTGTTGTTGTTGCAGTTTGGCCAGGGCCAGGTTTGAACCCATCATCCTCAGTATATGGGTGGATTGCTTGAAGTCAGGACTTCTAGACCAGCCTGAGCAAGAATGGCACTGCATTTCTACCAAAAATAGAAAAATTTAACTGTATATTATGACAGGCACCTGTAGTCTCAGCTAATGGGGTGGCTAAGGCAGGAGGATCTCTTAAACCTAGGAGTTTGAGGTTGCTATGAGCTGTGATGCCATACCACTCATAGCTTGGGGAAAAAAAAGAACAGCAACACACTAAGCTTCAACAAAACATTCCTCATGTTCAGCCTCCTTTCCTCTAGATCTGTGTATAGATAATAACTTTCTTACTTGTTATGGGGTTGATGGAAAGAATCTTCCTCCTATCAGGGATGCCTGGAACAAAAATCACAGGGACAACTGTCATTTATTACACAGAACAATGATTAAAATGCCTATGCTGGCTCAGTTTCTTCTTTAAAATTAAAGTTCTATTCATGCCACTGATGCACATGGTTAGAATTCCCTTGTTTCTTAGTGCCATTCCTCCATGGGAGCCCTCTCGACTAGGGGACTCTCCAGCACCCAGGCAGCTGCCAACACATGCTGCAGGGCAGTGACCCATGTGGAACCTCAAGCCCCTGGACTCCTCTGTCCTATATGTCAGCCTTAGTGACAGGAGGCTGCCCACGCCTTGGAAGGTGGGCAGTCTGAGTCAAGATGGGCCAGGGGTGCTATCAAAACAAGATTTCAAAGAGTTACTACCCACGTGAAATAAAATATTTGAATATTTTAAGTTGATTACATATGGAAATGATATTTTCGACATGGATAAACTCAGGTAAACAAAATCGATTATGAAAGTTAATTCCATCTGTTTCATTTCTGTTTAAAAAAAAATTATTTTTGAGATAGGGTCTCACTCTGTTGCCCTACGTACACTGCTGGTGGCATCATCACAGCTCACAGCAACCTCAAACTCTTGGGCCCATATGATCCTTTTGCCTCCACTGCCTAGTAGCCAGGACTATGGGCATCCACCACAACACTTGGTTACTTTTTCTACTTTTAGTAGAGACAGGGTCTCACTCTCGTTTAGGCTGGTCTCAAACTTCTGAGCTCAAGCAAACCACCCACCCTGGCCTCCCAGAGTGCCAATTACAGGTGTGAGCCATGATGTATGGTCTGAAATCATATTTTTAATAGACTGCAACACAAGGGAGCTGCTACTTCACTGCAAAGTCATGATAAGTTAATTGTATAATTTTATTTTATTTTTTGAGACAGAGTCTCACAATGTCACCCTGGGTAGGGTGCTGTGGTGTCACAGTTCACAACAATGTCAAACTCGTGGGCTTAAGCGATTCTCTTGCCTCAGCCTCCCAAGTAGCTGGGACTACATGT
>NW_003852696.1:417155-420927 GCF_000181295.1 Otolemur garnettii
ATCCCAGTAGGAAGTAGAAGAAAGTTGCTAGAGGTGACACCCGTAATTGTCCCCATGTGGACACTGAGCCAGCTGTCCATCATATATAGCTCCCTTTGCTGAGCAGACCAAGAGTGTCTCTCAGCACACAGACAGCAGGCAGGGACTGAGCCTTGGCTCCCAAGTGGCCTCAGTGAGCTGATGCTCCCAAGCACTCACTGTGCCATGTGGAGGGACAGGAGGAGGCCACATGGCTTCAGTCTTGAACTTCAGAGATGTCCCGTTCCAGGGAGGTGACAAGGAAACCTGGGACAGGATGCAAGTCAGAAGCTCAGGAGGGGACTGATCTCCCCTCCTCATCACGCAGGAGTGTAGGGGACAAGGTCACCTGTGCTTGCAGGGTCCTTCCTGAGGTGAGTGTCACCCGTGCCTGAGTGAGGAGGCTGGAGGGGGCTCATCCACACAAACTGTGGTACCTGGAGGACCAGCAAGACCAGCCTGACCTGGGAGCTGGCAGACATGGAGAGTCTGGGACCCCCAGACCTCCTGACGGTCCTTCTGCAACCACAGGAGACCTCTCAGGGAATTTATATCCTCAAGGAAATTTCAGATGCTCTGTTTCAAACCACCGTGGAAAAATCTCTCCTCCTCTGCTTTTAACTAGTCCTTGTGTCCTCCACGTCCTCCCTAGGTCCCTGGGTCTGGTGCTTAACTGCCTTGTCCTCAGCCCACTGAGCTTTATTGAGGGGCTAGACCCTGTCATGATGTGCAGGAAATGTTTCTGTTTGTTTGTTTTTGAGGCAGAGTCCCACTATGTCACCCTCGGTAGAGTATCTTGACATCAAAGCTCACAGCAACCTCAGATTCCTGGGCTTAAGTGATTCTCTTGCCTCCGCCTCCCAAGTAGCAGGGACTACAGGCTCCTGCCACAACACCTGGCTATTTTTTGGTTGTTGTTGCCATTGTTGTTTAGCTGGCCTAGTTGGATTTGAACCTGCCAGCCTCTGTGTATGAGGCTGGCACTGGAACCACTGTGCTACAGGCGCCAAGCCAGAAAATGTTTTTAAAACAGACATTTTTAGGCTGAGCACAGTGCTCACGCCTATAAATCTAACATTCTAGGAGGGCAAGGTGGTTGGATTGCTTGAGTTGAGGAGTTCGAGACCAGCCTGAGCAAGAGGGAGATCCTGTCTATAAAAAATAGCTGGGCATTGTAGTGGGTGCCTATAGTCCCAGCTACTTGGGAGACTGAGGCAAGAGGATCACTTAAGCCCAAGAGTTTGAGTTTGCTCTGAGCTATGACTCCGCAGCACTCTACTGAGGGCAACACAATGGGACTACCTCAAAAAAATAAATAGGTTGGTGGTAGTGCCTGTGGCTCAAAGGACTAGGGCGCCAGCCCCATATACCAGAGGTGGCGGGTTCAAACCCAGCCCAGCCAAAAACTGCAAAAAATTAAAAAAAAAAAAATAGGTCGGTGCCCATAGTGCAGTGGGTACGGTGCCAGCCACATATACCAGGGCTGGCGGGTTCAAACCTGGCCAGGGCCAACTGCAACAAAAAAACAGCTGGGCATTGTAGCCTGTAGTCCCAGCTGTTTGAGAGGCTGAGGCAAGAGAATCACTTAAGCCCAGGAATTTGAGGTTGCTGTGAGCTGTGACGCCACACCACCCTACCGAGGGCAACATAGTGAGACTATGTCACATTAAAAAAAATAATAATAAACAAACAAATAAATAATTAAATAAAAGACCATGGATGGAATTTTCCTTGCTCCATAACCTGGCCTGACCAACAAGACTTCACAGTAACCAGATGTCCCTGATGCAAGCACAGGAACATCTGGCCCTTGCAGGCATGCCATGAAGTGACTCTGTTTTCTCGAGGTAAAGGTCAGGGAACGTTAATGGAGAATTGTTTTGGATTAACGTGTCTTTGGGCTGTGGGCATTGGGGAAGGAGACTCCCATCCCAGCCCTGAGAAATGTGACTTGTTGACAAAGCATTGTAATACTGTCTAATAGAAAGCCTGCGGAGTAGAGGTGAGCGCTCTCTGCGGAATGACTGTGAGCCCCTCTCCCTACAGCTTGTCCTGATCATCCCTGTCCTGTGATCCATTTCCTCAAAGAAACTGCAACCGTAGACATCTTTAAATCCCACATGGATGGCATTTGGGGGAGGACAGGATATCCCAGTGAGATGCCCAAACAGAAACAGATGGTTCATGCCACGTTTCAGGTTCCCCTCCAGCTTCGCTCACTGGACTCTCCTTACTTCTCAGCCACACTCATGACATTCTTTTCTCTGTGTGAGCCTCTATGTGGTTTCTCTTTTCCTGAGTGTGACCTGACCCCTCACCCAATACCTGCTTAAATGCCAATCATCCTTTCACTGTCTGTACTTATCATGGCCCAGGATATCATCTCAGACCACTAGGACAGTTGGAATCACCAAATTACAATCTTTTAGCATTTATTACTAAGTAGCCTCACAACTGGGTATAGGATAGTTAGGTTCTTTTCCTGGACTAACACCTCATCCAATATCTGCTCCACAAATCTGAACTTTTATGAGGCTCTAACAGGGGTAGAAAAACAATAAGCATCAGTGTTTGTGAAAACATTTGAGGTGATTGTTGGCATGATCATATGATTTTGTTCATTATTTTATTAACACTGGGCAGCACCTTAATTGATCCACATGTTAGGACGTCCTTACATTCCTGGGATGACTATTCCTGGTCATGGTGCTTAAGATTTTTATTTGGACAGGTTGATTTTGCTATTATTATGTGGATGTTTGTTTGCATCTACAGAGATTGCTGGTCTGCACTTTTCTTTGAGTCTCTGTCTGCTGTTGGTTATCAAGATGGTACTGAATAGACTGAATTGCTTAGTGTTCTCCGGAAGAGTTAATGAATGATTGATGTTCTCCTACTTTAAACATTTGGTAGAATTTGCCAATGAACCCCTCTGTGCCTGAGCCTTTCTTCTTGGGAGGTTTTAAATTACTAATTTCATTTTTTTTTTTTTTGAGACAGAGTCTCACTATGTTGCCCTTGGTAGAGTGCCATAAAATCACAGCTCACAGCAACCTCAAACTCTTGAGCTTAAGCAATTCTATTGCCTCAGCTCCCAAGTAGCTGGGACTACAGGCACCCACCACAACGCCCAGCTATTTTTTTGTTGCAGTTGTCGTTGTTTAGAAGGACCAGGCCAGGCTCAAACCCACCACCTTTGGTGTATGTGGCCAGTGCCCTACCCACTGAGCTATGGGCACTACCCTAATTTAATTTGTTATTTGTTAGACTTTTAATCAAGTTTTCTACATCTCCTTGAGCATGTTTGTAACCCGTCTGTCTTATTTTGTGTGTTTCTAACTCGTCTATCTTATCTAATTTTTTGGTACACAGTTTTTCATAGTGTCGTATAATTCTTATTTTTTAATGTCACTGTTCAGAGAACATGAGAACAATCCTACTTTGTCTGATTCCTAAATTTTTAAGTTTTGTGATTCTGATTACCTGGTCTACCCTACAGGCTGTTCCATATGCACTTGAGATGAATATATAACGTGCTCTTGATGGAGAGACATTACCATTATTGTCTCTTGAGTCTCATCGCTCTGTAGGATAATCTGTCTTTTATATCTATATTATGTGCATTTCTACACATATCCATGTAGTTCCCATGTCTTATTTTTTGTATAAATTCCCATCTACATCTAGTATCATCTCTTTCTGCCTGAGGAGTCTCCCTTATTATTACTTACAGAGAGGGTCTGTAGGTCATCAA
>NW_003852696.1:420947-421347 GCF_000181295.1 Otolemur garnettii
GGTCTGGTACTTTTTCTCATGGATCCTGATATGGCATCAAGTGCTAATTGTTAGGACCAACCTGGGAGAAGAGAACTTCATAAAAGTGATCAGTGCTTGTTGGTTAGAGAACAATGTTCCTTTGTGAAGAACATGACACTTTGGCCCAGGATGGTGGCTCACACCTGTAATCCTAGCACTCTGGGAGGTTCAGGTGGGTGGATTGCTTGAAGTCAGGACTTCTAGACCAGCCTGAGCAAGAGTGGCACTACATTTCTACCAAAAATAGAAAAATATAACTGTGTATTGTGGCAGACACCTGTAATCCCAGCTAATAGGGAGGCTAAGGAAGGAGGATCTCTTGAACCTAAGAGTTTGAGGTTGCTGTGAGCTGTGATGCCACACCACTCATAGCTTGGGG
>NW_003852696.1:422409-423987 GCF_000181295.1 Otolemur garnettii
TGCCGTGGCATCACAGCTCACAGCAACCTCAAACTCTTGGGCTTAAGCAATTCTGTTGCCTCACCCTCCCGAGTAACTGGGACTACAGGTGCCTGCAACAACACCCAGCTATTTTTTTTTGCTGCAGTTGTCATTGTTGTTCAGCAGGGCCAGGTTCAAACCCGCCAGCCCTGGTGTATGTGGCTGGCACTGTAACCACTGTGCTATAGGCGCAGAGCCATGAGTGATTGATATTTTGACAGGGATTGCATTGAATCTATTGATTTCCTTGGGTACTATCCTTTTTCTTTTAATATTTGTAAATATAGCACTAGGGCCCTCTTACTAGCAATGCTTCTAGTGAGAAATTTCCTCTTATGTAGCTTACCTGTATCTAACATGGTTTTTCTCTCTAGCTTCTTTTAAGTATTTCTTCATCTGGGCTATTTTGTTTGTTTGTTTGTTTGTTTGTTTGTTTGTAAGACAGTCTTATTCTGTGGTCTCAGGCTAGCGTGCTGTGGCAGCCTCTAGCTTATAGTAGCCTCAAACTCCTAGGTTCAAGCCATCTTCCTGCTATTGCTGGACCAAGGAGTCCATCCACCTGTCACCCAAGGCAGTCAATGGAGAAGCAGATGAGAGATCAACACTTTCACTTTTGCTCAGTGCCTGTGGCTTAAGCAGCTAAGGTGCCAGCCACATACACCTGAGCTGGTGGGTTCAAATCCAGCCCAGGCCCACCAAACAAAAATGATGGCTGCAATCAAAAAATAGCCGGGCATTGTGGTGGGCGCCTGTTGTCCCAGCTACTTGGGAGGTGGAGACAGGAGAATGGCTTGAGCCCAGGAGTTGGAGGTTGCTGTGAGCTGTGGTGCCATGGCTCTCTACCCAGGGCGACAGCTTGAGGCTCTGTCACAAAAAACAAAAAAAAAACAGTTTCACTATTATTTACAGAAAAGCCAGAAATTCTAGAGAACAGCAAGGGTGTCTCCTCAAAGAGCTCCTCTGCCCTCCTGTTTTTCTTTGTTACTTTTACCCTCACAGTAAGAGTCACATCGGCAATGTTATTACTCATCATAGGATATGTTAATCAGATTCCTCCTCACAGCTTACAAGGTTACACAATATCCTCCTATCTGAAAGTGGTTATATCTTCAAAGAATTGTATTCTAGACTAAATTTATACTTAGTGAACACTTCACTGGGTGCACAGAGTGCTCTGGGTCCTTGATCAGTACCATGGAGTCCAGTTCCCCAGTGTATCTATGACAGCAGACCATAGAAGTGAATAAATAATCTCCAGATGGCTGCACGTGGGCTCAGCCAGCCTGGTGAGGGCCTGACCAGCAGCACCCTGCGTGAGATGGCCATTTAGGTGAACAGTGGCTGGTGACCCTGCCTCAGCCTACTGAGTAGCTGGTAACCCTGCCTCAGCCTCCAGTGATCATAGCTCATCGCAACTCTACAGGTGTCCACCACAACACTCAGCTTATTTTTCTACTTTTAGTAGAGATGGGGTCTTTCTCTTGCTAAGGCTGGTCTCGACCTTCTGACCTCAAAAGAACCTCCCACCTTGGCTTCCCAGAGTGCTAGGATTATAGG
>NW_003852696.1:424007-428964 GCF_000181295.1 Otolemur garnettii
CAGCAACCTCCAACTCCTGGGCTTAAGCGATTCTCTTGCCTCAGCCTCCCAAGTAGCTGGGACTACAGGCACCTACCACAGCACCTGGCTATTTTTTTTTTATTGCAGCCATCATTGTTGTTTGGCAGGCCCGGGCTGGATTCAAACCCATCACCTTAGGTGTATGTGGCTGGCACCTTACCCACTTGAGCCACAGGCGCCGAGCCACAGATGTTAAGACATGCTTACATTCCTGGGATGACTATTCCTGGTCATGGTGCTTAAGATTTTTATTTGGACAGGTTGATTTTGCTATTATTATGTAGATGTTTGTTTGCATCTACAGAGATTGCTGGTCTGCACTTTTCTTTGAGTCTCTGTCTGCTGTTGGTTATCAAAATGGTACTAGCTTTATGGACTGAATTCCTTAGTTTTCTCCTGTTTTTTGGAAGAGTTAATGAATGATTGATGTTCTCCTACTTTAAACATTTGGTAGAATTTGCCAATGAACCCCTCTGTGCCTGAGCCTTTCTTCTTAGGAGGTTTTAAATTACTAATTTAATTTTTATTTTTTTTTGAGACAGAGTCTCACTATGTCACCCTCAATAGAGTGCTGTAGCATCACAGCTCACAGCAACCTCAAATTCTTGGGCTTAAGAAATTCTGTTGCCTCAGCTTCCAAGTAGCTGAGACTATAGGCACCCACCACAACACCCAGCTACTTTTTTTTTGTTGCACTTGTCATTGTTGTTTAGCAGGACCAGGCCAGACTGGAACCCGCCACTGTCAGTGTATGTGGCCAGCGCCCTACCCACTGAGCTACAGTGCTGCCCTAGTTTAATTTTTTGTTACACTTTTAATCAAATTTTCTACATCTCCTTGAGCTACTTGTAATATTTTGTGTGTTTCTAACTCATCTATCTTATCTAATTTTTTGGTACACAGTTTTTCATAGTGTCGTATAATTCTTATTTTTTTAATGTCACTGTTCAGAGAACATGAGAACAATCCTACTTTGTCTGATTCCTAAATTTTTAAGTTTTGTGATTCTGATTACCTGGTCTACCCTACAGGCTGTTCCATATGCACTTGAGATGAATATATAACGTGCTCTTGATGGAGAGACATTACCATTATTGTCTCTTGAGTCTCATCGCTCTGTAGGATAATCTGTCTTTTATATCTATATTATGTGCATTTCTACACATATCCATGTAGTTCCCATGTCTTATTTTTTGTATAAATTCCCATCTACATCTAGTATCATCTCTTTCTGCCTGAGGAGTCTCCCTTATTATTACTTACAGAGAGGGTCTGTAGGTCATCAACGCTGCAAGTATTTTTATGGTCCAAATAGTTTCCTTTTGCCTTCATTTTTGAAAGATATTTTTACTGAGTAAAAAGTGCGTGATTGACAGGTTTTTTTGTTTTTTGTTTGAAACAGAGTCTCACTATGTTGCCCTCAGTAGAGTGCCGTGGCATCACAGCAACCTCAAACTCTTGGGCTTAACCTATTCTCTTGCCTCAGTCTCCCAAGTAGCTGAGACTACAGGCACCCTCCATAACGCCCAGCTATTTTTTTTGTTATTGTTGTCATTGTTGTATAGCAGGCCTCGGCCAGTTTCAAACCCACCAGCCCTAGTGCATGTGGCTGGCACCCTAACCACTGAGTATGGGTGCTGAGCCAGGTTTTTTGGGGTTTTTTTTTCTAATTTTTGAGACAGTCTCACTCAGCCCAGGGGAGAGTGCTATGGCATCAGCCTAGCTCACAGCAACTTTAAACAAACTCCTGGGCTGAAGCAATTCTCCTGCCTTTACCTCCCAAGTATCTGGGATTTCAGGCGTGCCCACGGTACCTGGCTAATTTTTCTTCTTTTCTATTTTTAGTAGAGAAAATACCCTACTAAACTCTACTCTACTTACTCCTGCTCTGACTGGTCTTAAACTCCTGAACTCAAGAGATCCACCTGCCTCAGCTCCCAGAGTGCTAGGACTGCAAGTATGAGCCACCATATCCAGCCATTTTTTGGCTTTTTAAAAAATGTTGTTTTTGTTTGTTTGTTTTTGTTGTTGTTTTGCAATTTTTGGCTGGGGCTGGGTTTGAACCCACCACCTCTGGCATATGGGGCCAGTGCCTTACTCCTTTGAGCCACAGGCACCACCCCTTAAAAAATGTTTTGATGCAGAATAATTGTACATATTTCTTGGACATTTGTGATATTTTGATAAATTACTGCACTTTATAGTGATGAAATCAGAGTATTTAGAATATTTGTCATATCACTTCTTGGCCTTTTGGCTAAGATCAAGTGTAGAATATTTGTCACCTCAAACATGTATCATCTCTCTGTGCTAGGAATATTTCAAATAGTCCTCACTAATTTGAAGTATACAATAAATTATTCAGTATAATCACCCTACCGGGCTACGGAAAACTAGAAGTTCTTCCTTCTGTCTAACTGTGCATCTGTTCATCCTAAATTAAGACATGACTTTGGGTGCTCACTTCGGCAGCACACATACTAAAATTGGAACAATACAGAGAAGATTAGCATATACCCTGCACAAGGATGACGTGCAAATTCGTGAAGCATTCCATATTTTTCAGAGAGAGGGAAGGAAGGAGGAGGGTGGGGTCTGGGTGTGTGACACACCTCTTGGGGACAAGACACAATTGTAAGAGAGACTTTACCTAACAAATACAATCAGTGTAACCAGGTTTCTTGTACCCTCAATGTATCCCCAACAATTAAAAAAAAAAAAACCTAAAAAACAAAAAAAAGATGTGACTTTTGAGCTTCGGGCATCACATAGTCATTGCTCCTGAACCACAGTCTGAAAGGGGCAGGTTGGGTCCTCTACACCCAAAAGCATTCCCCAGTGGGGGAACAGCTGTGAGATGCCAGGGCTTCCCAGGCCATTGTATGGATGGGTGGGTGGGTAAGTCCTGAAACGGGTATTTGGGTGAATACCATAGTGCCGACTATGACAGTCTTCCCATCAGAACATCAGGAGCCATGAGAGCTGGGCTTGAGGTTTTCAGTTAAACATGAGCACTTCATAGGAACAATCCAGATTATACACATATGGGCCACAGAGTAGAGGCACTGGCTTTGATTTAGTCACTGTAGCCCCCTCTGAATGGCTTTCTATTCAAGTCATCTAAAGCTAAGTCACAACCTGGACCAGATAACACCAGGAAAGCCTACTTCGGCCAGCCCCAAATCCACCCCTGACCTAACCTGTGCAGAGTCTGCTAGAAGAGCTGGAGGGACGGGCAGCCTGGAGGTGTTAGATCCAGGTGACTTGGTCCAGTCCTGCTTGTCATGACTCTGTCCATAGTCCTGGAGCTGGAGCGAGAGGGTGACACCAACTGGAAAGCGGTTTGTGCCTCACTTCCCCTCTGCCTCTGTCACTGTGAGATAAGTACCACTGCTTTCACAGTAATAGCCTCATCCCCAGCCTGGGCCCCACTGATGGTTCCCTGGCTTGGAGCCAGAGAATTGCTCAAGGATCCCTGAGGGCCACAAGTTGTCATAATAGAAGACCAGCATGGGGGCCTGGCCCGGCTTCTGCTGGTACCAGTTTGTAACATAGGTTCTCATGATGTCTCCCTGGCAGGTGATCCTGGCCATCTGTCCCAAGGCCACAGACACTGCAGGTACCTGAGTCAGCTCAGAGGAGGCCACAGAGCCTGCACGAGAGGACAGGCCAGGTGAGTCTGAGGAAGAGGGTCTCATTCCCAGAGGGCCCCATGCTCTGCAGTATCCCCTTTCTGAGCTGAAGGTCAGGGCCAGGCTGACCCCTGGTGCTGTGGGGGCTGAACCTGGGTGCAGCACCTGTGCAGAGAGTGAGGAAGGGGAGCAGTAGACGGGTCTAGGCTATGGTGAGATCCTCAGGGCTCTGTCTCTGAGCCTGCAACAGGAGAGGGGGCCTCCTGGGCTCTCTTATCACAGGAATTGGAGTCTTTTGATGCAAATCTACTTCCCACCTTCTTGTGACTGGCTGGGCAGCTCCTCGGTGAGTTCTGTTCTCCATCCCCCAACGTGTCTGAGCCTTCTCTGAGCCCAGAGTCAGGATGGTGACTTCCTAAGCTCAGAAGGACAGGTGTGGGTCATGAGAGGAGAATGGATTTAATCCACAGGAAGGGACCAAAAAGAAGCATCAGTCATGCCCTGTGCACTTGAACTCTAGCTGGGACAGGGAGTTATCAGGGTTCTCAAAGAGAGGCCCACAGTGCCCCCTGGTGCCCACAGGAGGAATGCCATCCTATGTGCATCAGTGGTTCAAGCACAATGTATGCTTCTGAGACCTGATTCATACATATGCCAACCTTTTGTTGAGTGCTTACTTGCACCACCTCAAGAGCATATTATAGTAACGCCAAAGCATCTTGATGCTCAGGGTGCAATCTCCCCTCCAGTCTACTGAAGAAGGAACCAACATCAGGAGGTGATGTCACTTTTCCAAAGTCCACAGACAGCAGGAAATAGGGTCAAGACTCCTTCCAACAAGACTCAGCTCAGACCCTGACCATCCAGCCCCTACCTGACCGCCTCCCACCCAGAGACCCAAGTCATCCCTCCCGGGCCTTTTGGGTCCCTCTCATCACCACTCTCTCTTCTTTGCTCGGGTGGGCTCTCTGAGTTCTATGTTCAGTGGGGGAAGGCTCCCCTTGCTCCCTACACAGTAGGTGACAAAGGAGCATGTGTCAGTGATCCCACTGAGGACCTTCTGATTCCTGGTCATGCTCCTCATGCCAGGCTCCTCCTCTGATGAGTCAGGATCAGAATTCCACATCTAACAAGTCAAGACCATTTACTCTGGACAACACAGGTTTATAAAAGAGAGACTACAGGTTCAGTGCCACTATAGCACAGTGGTTATGGTGCTGGACACATACACCGAAGTTGGTGGGTTTGAACCTGGCCCGGGCCAGCTAAACAACTGCAACAAAAAAAATAGCCGGACATTGTGG
>NW_003852696.1:428984-431982 GCF_000181295.1 Otolemur garnettii
TGCAGCTCACACCAATGTTGCTCACGTGGACCTGTCCAGTTCACACCAATGTTGCTCATGTGGACCTGTACAGCTCACACCAACGTTGCTCACATGGACCTGTGCAGCTCACACCAATGTTGCTCACATAGATCTGTGCAGCTCATACCAACGTCATTCACATGGACCTATGCAGCTCACACCAATGTTGCTCACGTGGACCTGTCCAGTTCACACCAATGTTGCTCACGTGGACCTGTACAGCTCACACCAACGTTGCTCACATGGACCTGTGCAGCTCACACCAATGTTGCTCAAAGGTCAACTGAATATAATTTTCTACGTGTTGTGATGTTTTCACATCTTAGAACACATTTCTGGTTTGGGAGAGACTGTCCCTCCTGGGGTGACCCATTCTCTATGCTTTAAAATAGCCCTGAGCTCAGCCAGGATCATACCTTTGATGTGCAGACTGCCCATTCCAGAGCCACACCTCCCTGCCTGCTCTGTGTACCCTAAGGGTCAATGTTCCTCTGCCTCAAACATCCCAGAGCCAAGTACCAGGCAGCTAGAGACCAAATAGCCAAAGCCTGCTGAAATTATTCCACTGGGGAGCCCTCCTCTGCCTGCCCTGCCCTGATTTTCCTGCTCCCGTATGTCTATCTTCTATCTCCAGGTGATCCTTGTGTCTTTCCCATGTGGCCCTGCATAGGGTGACACGCCCCATGTCTAGGGCTTGTGAGCATAATGCACTTTGTTTCCTGAGTCTCTCTTCTATCTCCTCTTACACCTGCACCTGCCTGACCATTTCATAAAAATATGTAAAATACAGCCCTGGAAATGGGGTCTCTGGGATTTGATTCTTGACTCCATACATCAACTACGGGGGTTACATCCCTATCACTGTGGATAGCAGGGGATAGGAGGACAACTCCAGTGTCACTGAAGTTCAAATGCAGCAGATGGTGAGCACTTCTCCAGCAGCCCCAGAGGATCAGCTGAGGCTCACAGGGCACCCAGCTATGAAAGGACGGGGGAGATGTGCAATGGGGAAAAGGGATGGAAGGTCACATGAGCTTCACAGATGGTGCCTTCCTTAGGTGAGTCTCACCTGAGCATGAGTAGGAGGCTCCAGAGTTGAGCTACTTCACCTGTGGTCCTCAGAGCACCAGCACCAACAGCCTCATCTAGGAGCTGGCAGAGAAGCAGATTCTTTAACTCTCCTCATCTTACCTTCTGTGGTTGATTCAGGTGCCGGACCTCTTAATGATGTATAAGAAATGTTTTAGGTATGGACATTTTCACAGGCCACACTGGTGCTGTGCTGAGGAGGGGACAATATCCCAGTGTGTTCCGTGTTCTCTGAACACATCGGTGACTCTATGACTCACTCAATCCCTGCAACACCCCACTAACCCTTTCACTTCTGTGTACATAGAACCTGTCAAGAAAGTGGCTTCTGAAGAGCAAAACGTTTGGAAACACGAGATTACAATCCTTTACATTTGTCAAAAAGCATCCTCACAGTTGAGTATAGGATATCCAGATTCGTTTCATGAACAACACCTGTAATCTTACCTTTTATCATGTCCCAAAAGACTAAAAACAACAGGAAGAGAAGTCTGATTTCCTGAAAATATTTTTTTTTGAGACAGAATCTCAAGCTGTCACCCTAAATAGGGTGCCCGTGGTGTCACAGCTCACAACAACCTCAAACCTCAAATTCTTGGGCTTAAGTGTTTCTCTTGCCTCAGCCTCCAAGTAGCTAGGATTATAGGCACCCACCACAATGCTCGGCTGTTTTTTGTTGTTGTTGTTACAGTTGTCATTGTTGTTTAGCCGGCCCAGGCTGGGTTTGAACCTGCCACCCTCAGTGCATATGGCTGGCACCATAACTGCTGTGCTATAGGCACGGAGCCTCCCGAAAACATTTTAAGTGACTTTGAGATGCTTTGGGATGTTCATGTGGTTTGTCTTATATTAACATGATTTCTTTCTTTCTTTTTCTTTTTCTTTTTTTTTTTTTTTGAGACAAAGTCTCACTATGTTGCCCTTGGTAGAGTCCCATGTGTCACAGCTCACAGCAACCTCAAACTCTTGGGCTTAAGCAATTCTCTTGTCTCAGCCTCCCAAGTATCTAGAACTACAGGTGCTCACCACAATGCCTGGCTATTATATATTGCATTTGCCATTGTTGTTTAGCTGGCCCGGGCCAGGTTCAAACCCACCAGCCTCAGTGTATATGACTGGCACCATAACCACTGTTCCATGGGCACCAAGCCTTAACATGATTTCTTAAAAATAATTGACTTCCAGATGCCAAACTATCCTTGCATTCCTGTATGGATATGTAGATTCATATTTCTTTTTCTTTTTTTTAATTAAAGAGACAGAGTCTCACTTTATTATCCTTGGTAGAGTGCTATGGCATCACAGCTCACAACAACCTCCAGCTTCTGGGCTTAGGCCATCCTCTTGCCTCAGCCTCCCGAGGAACTGGGACTACAGATGCCTGCCACAAAGCCTGGTAATTTTTGTTGTTGTTGTTGTTGCAGTTTGGCCAGGGCCAGGTTTGAACCCGCCATCCTCAGTATATGGGGCTGGCACCCTACTCACTGAGCCACAGGTGCCACCCCTAGATTCATATTTCTCTCTTGTATAATTTTTTTTCTGTATGAAGGGAGCCCTTTACCACTATGCTTAATTAGGGTCTGTGGAACATCAACTCTACAAATTTTTATGTATTTAAACTGGGAGGGGTGATTATCATTTTTGAAAGATGTTTTACTGAGTGAAGAATACAAGATTGACAGGTCCCTGTCATCTTGCTTGCATTGCTTCTAATGAGTTTTCCCTTATCATCGTGTTATTGTCCTGTATCTAACATGTATTTTCTCTCTGGCTGCTCTGTTTTGGTTTCTGTTTGTTTGAGAATTGAGCCAGGATCTCATCCTGTCTTTCAGGCTGCAGGGCAGTGAGACAATCATAGCTCACCGCAACCTCAGACTTCTGGGCTTGA
>NW_003852696.1:433853-453678 GCF_000181295.1 Otolemur garnettii
CAATCAGTGAATATTTTGGCTCACTTGTTTATTCAGTACCTAAGTCAACAGCTTCTCAGCCGTGGTTTGCCTCCATGTCCCAGGAGACAAGATAGACTTTTTTTTTTTTTTTTTTTGCAGTTTTTGGCCGGGGCTGGGTTTGAACCCACCACCTCTGGTATATGGGGCCGGCGCCCTACTCCATTAAGCCACAGGCGCCGCCTGACAAGATATTCTTTTACTCAGGTTATCCATGAGATCACTCAGCAGTTTTGCCGTCACACACAGTCTCTGCAGACAAGACCTTGACTGCATCCCCCTTCACCCCAGGACTCAGGTATGACACAACCTTGACAGCCTCCACCTGGAAGGACACTCATTTGAAGAATATACCATCGATACATTAGCCAACACCGTTTAGTCTTTTTGTGTTCTGGTAACAACATATTGTTCATTTACTTTTTTTTTTTTTGCTTACAAATTAGAATCAGTAGAAACTTCTGTTAGTGCTCTCAGAAATTTCTTCCTTGTAGAAGCTTTGCCAATCCCTTCTCCTGCCTCCTGCAGTCCCTGGACCACTCACAAGTATGGTGGCCATTAGTTGTTTCAGGGCCTCTGACCGCCCCCTGGGCCTCATGCTATACACCATTGAATCGCAAATGGCTGGCTACATACAGGGCTTTCCTGGAAAAAGAGGTTCTCATGGGCCCTGAGACTGTGACTTTTCATGCACAGCTTTGAGTGATGGCATCAGCACCCCCAAATCTCAGCAAGGCCGCCAAGGCTGCCATAAGACAGGATGGAGCCAAACTGGGGCCCTCTTGTCTATCACACTTGCAGAAGCAATGGCTTCTCCTGTCCTCACTATCTTCACAGATGCCAGGGTGCTAGAGGGGTCACCCCTCCCCTAGACACCCTGGCTACCTGGGGAGCCCCTTGGGAGGGGCTCGGACCACACAAATGTCATACATGATGGAATCAGTGGTGTGGTGCTGGTTTTCATGCCCCAATAAGGACAGGACCTAAGAAACCACCCACTTGGCCACACATCAGGGAGTCACCTTAGCACTGGATATCTTGGCCAACAAGTGGTCACATCTGCAGCAATCTATTGTAAACTGTTAGGTTATTGCCTAATAATGTCCTCTTCATTATTTTTTTTTAAGCAAAACCAAACAATAATAAAAAAACAAACAAAAGTCCCAAACAGACAACAAACTAAAATAACCAAAAAACAAAAACTCAGGGAATCTTTTGCCTCATAGATACGCAAAATATAAAATCAAACTAACACATCTCCAAATATAATAAGGCCATGTTATAATGCCTTGCCAGGACACCGCTCTTTCTCTTCAACTACACACAAATTTTACATGCTACTATTACATATACATAAGTAAATTTTTATCTTATACTTTCAAAATATTATAACTGCCTGGGCAGCGCCTGTAGCTCAGTGGGTAGGGCGCTGGCCACATATTCCAAGGCGGGTGGATTCAAACCCAGCCTGGGCCAGCTAAAACAGCAATGACAACAAAAAAAATAGCCAGATATTGTGGTATGTGCCTGTAGTCCCAGCTACTTGGGAGGCTGAGGCAAGAGAACTGCTTAAGCCCAAGAGTTTGAGGTTGCTGTGAGCTGTGATGCCACAGCACTCTACCAGGGGTGACAGCACGAGACTCTGTCTCAAAAGAAAAAATATATATATTATAACTGCCAGATCTGTCACCTTCTTCTGGATATATTCTTTTTTCTTTTTTCCAGATAGAGTTTCAAGCTATCGCCCTGGGTAGAGTGCTGTGGTGTCATAGCTCACAGAAACCTCCAATTCTTGGGCTGAAGCAATCCTCTTGCCTCAGTTTTTCTTTCTTTTTTTTTTTTTTGAGACAGACCCTCAGCTATCCCCCTGGGTAGAGTGCCGTGACATCACAACTCACAGCAACATCCAACTCCTGGGCTCAAGCGAGTCTCCTGCCTCAGCCTCCCAAGTAGCTGGGACCACAGGCGCCTGCCACAATGCCCGGCTATTTTTTTGGTTGCAGCCTTCATTGTTGTTTGGTGGGCCCGGGCTGGATTCAAACTCACCACCTGAGGTGTATGTGGCTGGCGCCTTAGCCACTTGAGCCACAGGCGCCAAGCCAGTTTTTCTATTTTTAGTAGAGACAAGGTCTTACTTTTACTCAGGCTGGTCTTGAACTCATGAGCTCAAGCAATCCACCCACCTTGGCCTCCCAGAGTGCTGGGATTACAGGCATGAGCCACCTTGCCCAGCCTGATCTGGGTGCATACTTAACACTCTTTATGACTCCATTAGAGTATCATTAGAGACCCCCAAATTTCAGATCTATTTCCCTTGGCTAATGCCATTTAAATGAGAAGCTTAGTTATGGGCTAGTTCCATAGCTTGTGTCCCCCCTTCTGCTCTTAAATAAAATGTGTTCTGTGATGTTCTATATACTCTCTATCAACCTCAAAAGAAACTCAGAGAGACAAGCTGTCCAGAAAAAAAAATGGAATTATTTGGGAATAACACAGGATCGCAATCCAGAATCTGTATGTGATGACAGACCACAGGCACATCCAGGAAGGTCTGGGCAAAAGGACAAATTTTAAAGACACAGAAAGGTCTATGTAAAATACTTTATAACAAAGTCTGTGGGGCACAGAAACTCATTGCAAGAACTGTCATTTGTTCATTGATGGAGACAGCCCTTGCTAGGTAAGTGTCATTTCACCAATGGCTTATTTGAAAATAGGCAGTTTTCTAATAAGTCTTGTTTCCAGACTGGTTGCAAGAGTATATCACAGGGAGTCCTGAAACAGGCATGCATGTGAGGGCTTCTTCTCCACGGGCTCCCCGTCTCCATTTTCCTGGTTTGACATAAGTGATTCCATTTCAGTACCGGTAAGTTTCACAACTCTACAAAACACCACTATCATCACCCATCGCTCCAAATTTTCCTTTATGTCATCTAAATATCAGAGAACCAATTTTAGTATTTATACGTGTGTGTGTGTGTATAATTATATGTATACAACTGACCCTTGAACAATACAGAGATTGGAGTGCAAAACCCCTCAGGCAGTCAAAAATACACTTACAATTTTTGACTCTCCAAAAACTTAATGGCAAATAACCTTACTGTTGACCAGAAGACTTACCAATAACAGTCAATTAAGACATATGTTGCATGTTGTATCTATTATATACAGTATACTTAGAATAAAATAAGGTAAAGAAAAGAAAACGTTATTAAGAAAACCAGAAGGAGGGGGGAAGATGGGTGGAGGGAGGGTGATTGGTGGGACCATGCCTATGGTTCATCTTGCAAGGGTACATGTGACTCTTTCTAAATGTAGAATATAAATGTCTTTTTTTTTTTTTTTTGAGACAGAGCCTCAAGCTTTCCCCCTGGGTAAAGTGTCATGGCATCTCAGCTCACAGCAACCTCCAACTCCTGGGCTCAAGCGAGTCTACTGCCTCAGCCTCCTAAGTAGCTGGGACCACAGGCACCCACCACAACGCCTGGCTATTTTTTGGTTGCAGCTGTCTTTGTTGTTTGCCAGGCCGGGCTGGATTCGAACCCGCCACCTTAGGTGTATGGGGCTGGCGCCTTAGCCACTTGAGCCACAGGCACTGAGCCGAATATAAATGTCTTAACATAATAACTAAGAAAATGACATGAAGGCTATGTTAACCAGTTTGATGAAAATATTTCAAATTGTATATAAAGCCAGTACTCTACCCCATGACTGCATTAATGTACACAACTATGATTTAACAACAAAAAATACTCATAAAAAAAATGCACACGTATGCTTGCTGTGTATAGGTGCTAAAAAATGTATTATATATATCTCTGTAGAGACAGAAAACTGATATGTTCAGCAAGTTTTATAGCTTATTACTCAGAATAGTCTTAAATTATTTAAGAAATAGCAATGTGTATTTATATACATATAAACACATATACATGTGAATAAAATTTGTTTACAGTGGCACGTGATGTGTAGATAAATACATTAAAATGTAAAAGGAAAAAAAAAGAAAACTAGAAGGAAATCTGGGAGGCTGAGGTAGGTGGATTGCTTGAGCTCAGGAGCTCAAGACCAGTCTGAACAAGAGCGAGACCCCATCTCTAATAAAAATTAGAAAAACCAGCCAAGTGTAGAGGCACACTCCTATAGCCCCAACTACTTGTGAGGCTAAGGCAAAAGGATTGCTCAAGCCCAAGGGTTTGAAGTTGCTGTGAGCTAGGACACCACAGTACTTTACCTAAGGTGACAGAGTGAGACTATGTCTCAAAAAAAAAAAATTCTTTTCTTTCTAGCATAGGGAGGGTGTCATGGGATTTTTATCTTCTGCTTTTAAGAGGCAGAAATGAGGGCTCGGTGCCTGTGGCTCAAGCAGCTAAGGTGCCAGCCATATATATCTGAGCTGACGGGTTCAAATCCAGCCCAGGCCTTGCAAACAACAATGACGGCTGGGGCGGCACCTGTGGCTCAAGGGAGTGGGGTACTGGCCCCATATACTGGAGGTGGCGGGTTCAAGCCCGGTCCCAGCCAAAAACTGCAGGAAAAAAAAAAAAAAAAACAATGACGGTTGAAACCAAAAAATAGCAGGGTATTGTGGCAGGCGCCTGTAGTCCCAGCTACTTGAGAGGCAGAGGTAGGAGAATCACTTAAGCCTACGAGCTGGAAGTTACTGTGAGCTGTGATGCCATAGTACTCTACCCAGGGCGACAGCTTGAGGCTCTGTCTCAAAAAAAAGGAAGCAGAATGAGATCAGAATGATGTTTTTGCACCTGCTGTTTTTAAAATCCCTTTAATTTAAATGGTCAATGCGACAGACTGGTAAATTTTTTTCTTTGCTTTTTTTATAGAAAGAGCTTCACTTTGTCCCCCTCAGTAGAGTGCCATAGCGTCACAGCTCACAGCAACCTCCAGTTCTTGGGCTTAGGTGATTCTCTTGCCTCAGCCTCCCGAGTAGCTGGGACTCTAGGCGCCACATCACAACGTTGGTCACGACTTCTGGCTATTTTTTTGTTGCCGGAGCTGGGTTTGAACCCACCACCATTGGTACATGGGGCCGGCGCCCTACTCACTAAGCCACAGGCACCACTCAGACTGGTAAATTTTTAAGTCCTTCACAGTAAAAGTCAGAAGGCCTCCCCTTTGGCTGAAGAGGGCTTTCATCTGCTTAGAAAGAAGGCAGAGAAGGCAGAGACCCATAATCCTAAGAGCAGCAGAAAAACTCAGAAGAACAGTGAACTTTCCACAGGGCAACTTGCTAACCCACGGTCAGGGTCCCTACTGGGTAACAACAGGCTTCTGAGTCCCAGCATAAGGCCATCTGGATTCAAGCCCCTGAAAATCTTGCATCAGTAATTCTCTTGAATTATCCAGACCTGCAGAAGTGGCCCTCCTTTACTAACTGGGGTTCATCCCTACCCTCCCTTTGCTTGAAGATGGTAATATTCACCACCACAAGCATCCCGAGTAGTCTGCCTCTCCTCCCTTTAAGGCCAATAGATCAATAACCAGGATCAAGTCACAAGAAAATCTGGAAAGGAGCATGTGAGCCAGTGAACATGAGTGGTGGGCCCCAGCATGTCTGTATGGGACCGGATTCTGAGGGTGCAGGACCAAGGGGCAGAGGCTAAGATTGGGGAAGAAGTCGTCTGATGGAAGCATGCTCCTGTGACACAGGATGTAACCTCCAAGACACTGAGCCACTAGCAAGGCCACTGCTAAGATGGCCCTGAGAAGGACAGAGAAATAAATGCTTCACACCCTCAAAAAAATCTTTTCAAACATTTTGAGACTCCAAAAGGTTTTCTCCTTGTCTCATTTCTCTCTTCCAGTCCTACTACCTCGGTGGTTTCAGTTTATATCCACTGTTTCCTTGGCCCAGAACTGACACCTTCCTCCCAAGCAGTGATCCACTTGTGTCCCTGGGGCAAGTAGGCTAGAGTGTCATGGGGTCAGCCTACTTCACAGCAACCTCAGAATCCTGGGTCCAAGCGATCCTCCTGCCTCAGCCTCCTGAGTAACTGGAACTAGAGATGCCCACCACTGTGCCCAGCCTAAAAGTACTATTTTCTTCATATTTCCCAAACAACTGATTCACAGCCCTGCTTCTTCATTTCCTCCTGCAGGAAAATCATCCCATTCACCAATGGTAAAAGCTGACACATTGCACTGCTGCTGGTGGCAGGGCTATCTGACCTTCTGCCCCCCTCCCCTCCCTCTCACCCCGCATATCAGGGTATTCACTGCTCCAGAATCCTATCTTCCTGTCCCCTTTCTCAGACATTCCTTGTTCTAGGATAACCCAGCACTGTCCTGGTTTAAGCACTGAATGATCATAGTCCCAGGTATCATCAGTTCAGAACAAACACGGACAACAGGTCACCCTCCAGGTAACAACTGTCCCAGGTCAGGTCTCCTGGAGCAGATGCCAGGGCAGAGATTATTTCACAGAGTTTTATTAGAGATTCTCGTCTGTGATCAGCTATTTTACCACCAGAAAATTTTCAAGCATTCCGAGATGCAAGAATCACCATCCTATTTAATTTGTTCTGAATAATGTGCCTGCACAATTAATCAGGAAACAGATTTAAGCGGCACAGCTTTTGCAAATTAGGAGACAAATATGATAACTTACCCACGACATAACATCACCTATAAAGCCTAAGTGAATAAAAAAGAATTTCCTGAATACCCAAGGTTTACCAGAGAAAAGAAATTAGTCGCCGGGCTCCGTAGCTGCTACCCGCTCCTCGCCGCCGCCGCCGCCGCCGCATAGGACTCTCAGGAGCTCCCAAGAATAGACCTTCTCTTCTCTGGGAAACGACTTTCGTTTGCTTTCTTGCTTTCTGGTGATTGGAGCAGCTGCGTGCTGGCTTTTGTTCCTTTGAGATACACTTTCTTTGTACCTTTAAACCTGGGCCGTTCAGGTCACTTTTGTCGTTTCCCGCCGGCTCCCAGCTTGCGATCCCGGAGTCGCTCGGAGCACACACGCGAGTACAGGGTGAGCCACCGGCTCCTCGCCGCCCACCGCGCTAGAGCGGCCGCCGGGCGTCCCGAGCCAGCGCAGCCGGGGACCAGCATTGTGTCCAGGACTCTGCCAGAGCGGAGAGCGCATGGGAGTCCCAGGAGCCGATCCAGGGCTTGTTACAACGGACTTTTTTCTGAACCGCGCAGATTTTGTGTTTGATCGCTCCCTCTCTCCGGGTCTAGGCGGATCGGCCTTGGCATCCGAGTCCCCAGCTGGCCCTGCTTGGTGAGACTTTGTTGCCTGGCGCTCTGGGCTCAGCACCGGGCTGGGCAGCCCCAGAGACCGCCGCCCGAACCTCTTAAACATAATTTTTAAATTTCTTTTCGCTTGTTTCAACTATTTTTTTTCTGGCTGTTTTTGGCCAGGGCTGCGTTTGAACCCGCCACCTCCAGCATGTGGGGCCGGCACCCTACTCCTTTGAGCGACAGGCTCCGCCCATGTTCAACTTTTTTTTTTTTTTCTGCAGAGACAGAGTCTCACTTTATTGCCCTGGGTGGAGGGCTGTGACGTCACAGCTCACAGCAACCTCCAACTCCTGGGCTTAGGCGATTCTCTCGACTCAGCCTCCTGAGTAGCTGAGACTACAGGCGCCCGCCACAACGCCCGGCTATTTTTTGTTGTTGTTGCAATTCGGCCCGGGGCTGGGTTTGAACCCGCTACCCTCGCTATATGGAGCTGGCGCCCTACTCACGGAACCACAGGTGCCGCTGTGAACTTCTTTTATTTTATTTTATTTTATTTTATTTTTTATAAGACCTCTACTTGCCTCCTGAAGGAATGTAATGTTGGAGTAGCCACTTGGCCTTTTGTTGTTGTTGTTGTTGGGGTGGGGGGGCGGGGAGGGAGTATTGTTTGGATTTTTCTGTTTTGTTTTAAGACAGAGTCTCCCTCTGTTGCCCTGGCTAGAGTGCAATGGCATCATCATAGCTCACAGCCAACTTCAGACTCTTGGGCTCCGGCCTCCTTCCTGAGCTTGGGAGAGGACTAGGATTACCGGTGTGAGCCACTAGGCCAGGCACTTACAGGCAAACATTCACATCTATAAATACCAAATAAATGCATATATATGATCTCATTTGTTGAAAATAAGGGGTTTTTTTTTAAGAGAGTTTTTTAAAAGGGGTCTCAACCCGAAGGAAACCTTAAATAGTTCAGATTTAAAAGGTACAATATATGGAGATGTCAAAAATATATGGTATGTGGGCAGTGCCGTGTCTCAGTGAGTAGAGCTCTGGCCCCAGATACCCAGGGTGGTGGGTTCAAACCCGGCCCCAGCCAACCGGGCGTTGTGGTAGGCACCTGTAGTCCCAGCTACTCAGGAAGCTGAGGCAAGAGTATCACCTAAACCCAGGAGATGGAGGTTGCTATGAGCTGTGATGCCAGAGCACTCTATCATGGGTGATAAAAAATATACATATATGGGTGGTGCCTGTGGCTCAGTGAGTAGGGTGTTGGCCCCATATACCGAGGGTGGCAGGTTCAAAACCAGCCCCAGCCAAAAAATACAAATATATATATATATATATACATATATTTGTGTGTGTGTGTGTGTGTGTGTGTGTGGTACCTAGGCCAGGCATGGTGGTTGACACCTGAATCCTAGCATTCTGGAAGGCTGAGGCAGGAGGATTGCTTGAGCTCAGAAGTATGAAACCAGCCTGAGCAAGAGAGAGACCCTATCTCTAATAAAAACAGAAAAATCACTGGGGCATTGTGGCAGGCACCTGTAGTTCCAGCTACTGGGGAGACTGAGGCAAGGAAATCACTAAAACCTGAGAATGAGGTTGCTGTGAACTATAACCATGTCAGGACACTAGCCCCAGGAAGATAGAACGGTGAGATTGTGAAAAGAAAGGAAAGGGAAGGAAAAGACAGGGAGGGAGGGAAAAGAAAGAGAGAAAATTGTAGTTTTGCATCTGCAGGCTAAGCCTAGCTCCTAAAACTAAAGTCTGTTCCATCCCACACTAATAATATTGATTGCAAGTTTATTTCCCAAGTGTAGAACAAAGACAAGACCACTTATTCTGCCTACCCAGGGACATCTGCACAATTGATTCTTCCTTCACTCCCTTTTTGTCCTTTAACATTCACCTTATCTTATGTAAAATGTAGGTTTCCTGGGCCTCACAAGAATGTAGGTGGCTCATGCATGTAATCCTAGGAGGCCAAGGCAGGAAGATCCCTTGAGGTCATGAGTTCCAGAGCAGACTGAGCAAGAATGAGACCCCATCAACACTAAAAATAGAAAAATTAGCTGGGTAGCAGTTACCTATAGTACCTGTGGCAGGTACCTGTAGTCCCATTTACTCTGGAGACTAAGACAGGACAATCACTTGGGCCAGAAGTTTGAGGTTGCTGTAAGATATGACGATGATGCCACCGCACTCTAGCTGGGGAGACAGAGGGAGACTCTGTCTCAAAGAAAAAAAAGATATTTAATCACATTTTAAAAATCCCCTTTACCTTATAAGTTAACAACCATGAATTCCAGTTATCAGGGCCTGGATGTCATTGGAGGCCATTACCTGGTGTTACACCAGCCTTCAAATCTTACTGAAGCTCCCACAGGAAGCACTGAAGGGCTGTACCCACGATGCTCTGCGCAGCAGCACACCAATGTATTCTAGAAACAAAAGTTGTCCAGATCTAATTTTAAAAGCCACTATAATACAACCTGTCTTCCTTTTCTTGAAAAAACATTATGGATTGAGTATTTACGACCTCCCAAAATTCACATGTTGAACCCTTACCCACAATGTGATAGCGTTTGGAGGTGGGGCCTTTACAAGGTGGTTAGGTAGTGAAACCAAAATATTTGAGAATACAGCTAAGAAAGTTGTTTACAAAAAAAAAAAAGAAGAAGAAGAAGAAGAAAGAAAGCGATGTTTTTTCCCAAGTGGTGAGGTGTGCAGTGATTATTCTTCACTCTCTGTACGTCATGCTGCTCTTGAGTCTTGAGCATGCCACCTGAACACACCTGGTTTCTGCCACGGGTGATGGTTCACACGCAGCAACCACCACTCTCTCTCCGCTCATTCTCAGATGATTCTCTTAAGTTTTTACAGCTAACTCAGTCGTAAGTGCAAATATTCATTTCTCCCTCTTCCATTGTAAAACTCTATCCCTTTTATTTTTTATTTTTCTATCTAACTTACCAGAATAATTTTTGGATAGCGTTAGTATGCAACATGCCATCCACTGCAACCAGGCGAAAGCACAGAGAATACAAGATACACAACACTGAAGTGTGTTTCTAGAAGGATGAGTCAAATCCAGGCAGGAAGTAAGGAGGGAGGGGGACAGATGGTAATGTGTTCTCAGGGGAGGCTCTCCACAGTGGAGACCAAGAGACCCGACTCTTCTCAGGTTATGAACACAGGCCTGCACCCACAGCTAATAGCATTTGAACTGTGATCAGCTCTGCCATTCCATTATTGTGCTTTCTGTTAGGAAGCTCCTGGACTTCTGGTGACACTGGGGTTTCCCCTTCCCCTCACACACCTGGCAAGGACCCTCCTATGCTCTGTGTGCCCAGTTACGACAGGAGGTCCAAGTCTGGGATGGAATGCTGCTGCCCACTGCCTAGGGCTTATTCACAGCTATCCCAAAAGAATTTTCAAAAGTGGTGTTTTCCTGCATCAGAATACACAGCCATGAAAATAGAGACCAGTCACCCTGAATTCTCCTCTGGGATGATTTGTATACCCACTCAATCCCGGGCAGACTGGGGTTCACATTTTAGCTGTGTGTTATTAAATCAGGAGCCCCTTGTGAGCCAGAGCAGCTCTACTCTGGGGACAAGGGGTCCCCACACCAGGACTTCACAGCCCCAAACTGCTTCTTGACTACTTTGTCTGGGGATGGTAGTTTGTCCTTTCTACTTTCAGTGTCTTCACCTTTAAAAAATTGAAATAATATTAAGGTTCATGGCCACCTTGCTTTACTCTGGGTAGAAAATCAAAAGGCAAAGTGTTTTAATTAATTAGCAAGGTCACTAAGATTTTTATCCCCCGCACGATTAGGTTGAGAGTTCTTCAACTTCAGATTTATTTTAGGTGATCATAGAAAAAAATGCATTTTCGGCAGCTCCTGTGGCTCAGTGGGTAGGGTGCCAGCCCCATATACTGAGGGTGGTAGGTTTGAACCTGGCCCCGGCCAAACTACCACAAAAAATAGCTGGGTGTTGTGGTGGGCACCGGTAGTCCCAGCTACTTGGAAGGCTGAGGCAAGTGAAGTGCCTAAGCCCGGGAGTTGGAGGTTACTGTGAGCTGGGATGCCTCAGCACTCTACAGAGGGCAACAAAGTGAGACTGTGTCTCCAAAAAAAAAAAAAATGCTCTCTAACTTCTCTATCTCATCCCTGAGGAGTTGGCTCACCCTTCCTCAGTTCCAGGTGCATGGCAGAATCCACATTTTCAAATGCATCCTGCTCTCCTTCTCTCATTGAAGGCTTTTTCTTTTTTTTTCTGAGACAGTTTTGTTTTTTGGGGTTTTTTTGGGACATAATCTCACTATGTCACCCCGGTAGAGTATGGTGGTGTAATAGCTCACAGTGACCTCAAACTCTTGGGCTTACATGATTCTCTTGCTTTAGCCTTCCAAGTAGCTAGGACTACAAGCACTGGACACAACCCCTGACTATTTTTTTGTTATTGTTGTCATCATTCTTTGAAGGCCTGGGTTCAAACCCACCTGCCTTGGTGCATGTGGCTGGCACCCTAACTACCTAGCACAGGCACCAAGCCCATAGTCTTGCTTTGTTGCCTAGGCTAGCATGCCATGGCCTCAACCTAGCTCACAGGTACCTCAAAATCCCCTGGGCTTGGCTCCGTGCCTGTAGCACAATAGTTATGGTGCAGGCCACATGCACCGAGGGTGGTGGGTTCAAACCCAGTCCGGGCCTGCTGAAACAACAATGACAACTGCAACAACAACAACAAAAAATAGCCAGGCATTGTAGTGGGCACATATAGTCCTAGCCACTTGGGAGGCTGAGGCAAGAGAATTGCTTGGGCCCAAGAGTTTGAAGTTGTTATAAGCTGTGATGCCATGGCACTCTACCAAGGGTGACACAGTGAGACTATCTCAAAAAAAAAAAAAAAAATCCCTGGGCTCAAGCATTCCTCCTGCCTCAATCTCCCAAGCATCTGGGACTACAGTGAAGGCTTTTGAAGTGCCTCTTTTTTTTTTTTTTTTTTGCAATTTTGGGCAGGGGCTGGGTTTAAACCCACCACCTCCAGTATATGGGGCCGATATCCTATTTCTTGAGCCACAGGTGCCACCCTGAAGTGTCTCTTAACATCACTCTAATTCAGTGAAGGTTAATTCTCACTTTTTCAAAACGAAGATACCACTATTGGCTAAGGCGCCAGCCACATACACCAGAGCTGGTGGGTTCAAATCCAGCTCGGGCCTGCCAAAACAACAATGACAACTATAACCAAAAATAGTTGGATGTTGTGGCAGGCACCTGTAGTCCCAGCTACTTGGGAGGCTAAGGCAAGAGAATCGCTTAAGCCCAGGAGTTGGAGGTTGCTGTGAGCTGTGATGCCAAGGCATTCTACCCAGGGCAATAGCTTGAGGCTTTGTCTCAAAAAAAAAACAAAAAAACGTTATTTTCATTTCTGATAAAATAATATTGATATATTACATAGACTGAATTTTGAGGGATAGGTTCCCTCAAATTCCTATGTTGAAGCCCTAATCCCCAGTGTGACTATAATTGGAAATGAGGCCTCTAAGGAAGTATAATTAAGGTTAACTGAAGTTATAAGGGTGGAGTCCTGATCAGATAGGATCAGTCTCCTTATACAAAGAGACACCAGGGCGGCACCTGTGGCTCAAAGGAGTAGGGCGCCGGCCCCATATACCAGAGGTGGTGGGTTCAAACCCAGACCCAGCCAAAAAACTGCAAAAAAAAAAAAGAGAGACACCAGATGGGCCAGGCACAGTGGCTCATGCCTGTAATCCCAGCACTTTGGGGGGCCAAGGCAGGTGGATTGTGCAAGCTCAGGAGTTCAAGACCAGCCTGAGTGAGACCCTGTCTTTACAAAAAATTAAAAAAAAAAAAAAGCCAGACGTGGTTAATTTGTTGGGGATGGTGGTTTGCCCTCCTATAGTTCTGGCTACTTGGGAGGCTGAGGCAAGAGGATTGCTCAAGTTCAAGGATTGACACCACAGCACTCTACTCAGGGTGACAGAGGAGACTGTTGAAAAAAATAATAATAAACAAAGAGAACTGGAGAACTTGCTCTCTCTCCATACAAGTGCACCAAGAGGTCATGTGAGGACACCACTAGATGGCAGCCGCCTGTAAGTCAAGAGAAAAAGCTCCAGAATGATACCGCTTTCCTTGCGGTATCTGCCAGAACTGTGAGAAACAACTGCTGTTGTTTAAGCCATCCAGTCTGTGATATTTTGTTGTGGCAGCCCAGCAGACATGATAGAAAAAGTTCAAGAGAACAGAAAATTATTGTATCGCCAGGCACGACAGCTCACATATGTAATCATAGCACTCTGGGAGGCTGAGGCGGGTAGATTGCTTGAGCTCAGAAGTTGGAGACCAGCCTGAGCAAGAGCAAGACCCCATCTCTACTAAAAACAGAAAAACAGTGGCCGGCACCTGTCGTCCCAGATACTTGGGAGGCAAAGGCAAGAAGGTCACTTATACCTAAAAGCTTGAGGTTGCTGTGAGCTATGATGACTCAATATTTTAACTCTGGTGGCAGAGTGAGACCCAGCCTCAAAAAAAAAAAAAAAAAAAAAGTATTTTATGATAAACTGATAAACAATGTTTTCATTTTAGTGACCAACGTCCAGACATCTTCACCCCCTTATCTAAGATGTTCACAAAGATGAATGACAGTGTGGCCCGGGGCAGTGTGGCCCTTGTGATTTTTACTCCCCATTCCAGGCCTTGCAGAGCCCCAGGTATGACTGTAAATAACGTAAAAAACTTGAAGCAATGGATGAATGAACGTTATACTTATCCTCAATTTCACATGACTGGAATTGCCTTAGATAATCATGTGGCATTTTACTTCCAAATATTGTAGACAGACATCATCAGTCATAGAAAAAAAGGAAATTGTACCATTTTCAACAACATAGATGATCCTGGAGGAAATTGTGCTAAGTGAAATAAGCCAGACACAGAAAGACAAATGCTGTATGATCTAATACATGGAATCTAAAACAGCAGCACTTCCTGCTCTGCCAGCTCCAATTTGTTTGGATCTAACAAAATGTGAGTTCATCCTAGGATCTGCAATTTTCACACACCCGTTGCCATAAAAGGAACTCACACAAGCAGAAAGGAGAATGGTAGTTGCCAGGGGCTGGGGTAGGGGTGATGGGGAGATGTTGGCAAAAGGTACAAAATTTTACCTATATAAAATGATAATGGGGGCAGGACACAATCATAAGAGGGACTTTACCTAACAAATGCAATCAGTGTAACCTAATTCTTTGTACCCTCCGTGAATCCCAAACAATAAAAAGAGATAAGTTTTGGAGATCTAATGTACAGCATAATGACTATTGTTAACAAGGCTTTATTTTCTTGAAATTTTTTAAGAGTGCAGATCTTAACTGTCCTCATCGCCCCCCCCCACACACCGATAACTATGTATGTTGAAGGCTGTATTAACTATTTGATGATGGTAATCATCAAACAACGTATATGTGTATAAAATCATCACTCTGTATACCTTGAATATATACACTTTCTCTTTGTCAATTATACTTAAATAAAGCTGGGGAAAAATTAAATATTGCAGTTTAGTTTACTTGTGTCTTGTTCCAAAAAGTATAAGGAGCTTAGCAATTCACTTTATGTTTGCACTCACATTGCCCCTCTGTCAACCAAAAAGAACAATCACAGAAAAAATATTCCCAAATATGTTCAATTTATTTGGGAGTTAGCAAGGAAGATTATATCCCAAGATGCACAGCTATGACAAGCCACATATGTACACGAAGACAGAAGGATAAACAGATGCTCTTATTGGCAGGAGAAATTCACATACCCTGCTGAGTTCACTGGTTTTGCAACCAAAAAGTAAGAGATGGCATCAGTTCATTGGTGGAGATGCTGTTATGGGGAGGAGACTTTTGAGAGCATCTTATCTGAACTGCTGCAGTCTTGAAGAATCTCTGGCAGAGTTATTTTTAAAAGTCCTTGACACAGTCTTTATCTCAGATATGTAAGCAGGAGCTCCCCTCCCCCACTCCTGCTCTGCAGGCTCTAATTTGTTTGGGTCAGACAAAAAGTGAGTTCATCCTGAGATCTCTAACTTTCACACACCCATAGCCATAAAAGAAAGGATGAATCCCAACATGGTGCAGTCGTCCTCCACTCTCCTCCCTCATGCCCTGCAACTTGCCCACACCATGACTCCTCCCCATGTGTCCTACTCTGTGACCTCACTTTGTCCTATTAGCCTGGACCAGGTTGTGCTCACTCACTTCTCTTCCCTCCTCCACCTGTGCTCCCCTCCAGCTTGTTCGCCACTTGTGGACTGCAGTAGAGCAACAGCAAAAAACAGTAAAAATAACAATGTATAATAATTCAAACAGATCTTTTCAAATCCCACAGGATCCCCTCCATCTGCTGCCTTCTCACAGCCCCCTCTCTGCCACGCCAGCATTTCACTGCATCAAAATTTCTACAACAGACCAGGTGCAGTGGCTCACACCTGTAATCCCAGCACTCCGGAAGGCCAAGGAGCTCACAAGTTCAACACCTGCCTGAACTAGAGCAAGACCTCATCTCTAAAAATAGTCGGGTGCTGTGGCGGGTACCTGAACTCCAGGCTATTCAGGAGGCTCAGGCAAGACAAATCACTTGAGCCCAAGTGTTTGAGGTTGCTGTGAGCTATGATACCACAGTACTCTACCAGAGGTGACAAAGTGAGACTGTGTCTAAGAAAGGAAGGAAAGAAGGAAGGAAGGAAGGAAGGAAGGAAGGAAAGATTTGTCCGTGTGTCCTGAGCTCAATCCCTTCAAGCTTCTGCTTGGGTCTCAGAAAAGGAGTCTCATGCACCCTGCACCTTTGTACCTTTCCTACCAGCCTGTGTTTTCTGCAGAAAATCAGTTACTGTCACTTTAAAACAACCGTCTTCTTGTTTTATGGTATTTTGTTACATTTTGTTTTCACCCTAAGCCAGAAATTACTAAATCCTTGAGTGTTACATGCACAGCCCAGTCAAGAGCAATATTTGTTTAATGCCTCAAGGAGAAAGGAGTGTGGGAGGGAGAGGGGGAGAATCTCCCTTTCCAAGGTGAAAAAACAGGTTTTTATCAGCCCTGTTCTAATCAATGCAGCGAAAGTCATTTGCTGTACCCATGTATTCATTAATTCGTTCATTCATTCATTTGTTCATGTGGGAACCTAAAGTTCTGTTAGTTCACAGACATGGGAATGTCTGGGGGAGTGGGAAGGCAGACAGTGGACCTGCTGTTGCTCTTAGCCACCATGGCCTGTGGTAGAAAATTTGGGATCATTTAGATGACAGGGACAAAGTATCAGACCCCACTCTATGCCCTACCGCTTTCAGAAATACAGTTTGAGGTGGCTGAATGCTTCACAGGCCTGACTGACAAGGCTAAATTAAAAGGATTAAATTTTTTCATCCCTGCCCCCCCCCCACCACATTGAATGACCTTGAGTGGGGCCTCCTCTTTGCCCTGGGCCTCCTTCCTCCCTTCACCAGGGAAGATCCTCCTCATCTCTCCAGAAGCCTGACTTCTTCCTCCTAGAGCAGTGTTTTTCAACTTTTTTAAATCCAAAGGCACCCTTGAATTTATAAACTTCTGGGACACACTTAAATTGTGTCGATCCCCCCAAAAATGTTTATATATATATATATACACACACATATATATATATACATACACACACCGTGCTTTAAATTTCTTCAGAAATAATTTAATTAATGTTCTTTAAAAATTTCCGGAGCACACTTAAAAGTCAGTCACGGCACACCAGTTGAAAATCAATCACTGCCCTTGGCTCAGTGCCTGTGGCTCAAGTGGCTAAGGCGCCAGCCACAAACATCCAAGGTGGCGGTTTCGAATCCAGCCTAAGCCAGCCAAACAACAACGACAGCTGCAACCAAAACCAGGCGTTGTGGCGGGCACCTGTGGTCACAGCTACTTGGAAGGCTGAGGCAGGAGACTCGCTTGAGCCCAGGAGTTGGAGGTTGCTGTGAGTTGTGATGTCACGGCACTCTACCCAGGGGGACAGCTTGAGGCTCTGTCTAAAAAAAAGAAAAGAAAGAAAGGAAAGAAAGAAAATCACTGCCCTAGAGAAGCAGGGAGGAAATGAATGCTGAAACACGGGGCTTGCCACGGTCCCAGCTGACGCCAGTGCCCCCTGGCGGCCGGGGACGCAAGCTCCGGGCTGGTTCCAGCGCACAACCCCCGTGGAGCCCAGACCAGGCCGTGCCCTGCGCCTCCGGACAGGCCGGACTCCCCAGACCCGCTCCCAGTTGGGACTTGTACAAGGTATCTGTTGATGACAAAGAGGGGAGGCCCTGAATTTAGGAAAAAATCCAGGCTGAAGACCTTGCGAGGCGTGGGGGAGGAGAGCAGCACAAACACGACGGGAGGGGGGCGAGGCGCGCAGGGAAGGCTTCTGCGAAAGGTCTGGAAAACCAAATCTGTGGGGAAGACGTAGAAAAGCGCGCTCTAGGGAGAGGGTATGTTAGTAGAACCCCTGTCTGAGGTCTCGTCAGCTCTGGCGGTTACATCAGTGGGTAAGGTGGCTTTGGACCGATGGGCCCAGCATTTTTCTGGGCAAGGGAGGTGGGGTGGGCTGGGATCCAAGCCCAGGGCACTAGGAGACTGGCCCGTGCGCCCCACATCCCACAGAGGGATGGGGGAATCCAGAAACACTATCTCTGCAGGGGTCCTGGCCTCTCCTCCCCAGCCCCCCTACCCCTCTTCACCTTTCCCCCAACCTCCAACCCATACCTCACCCCCACCCCTTACCCCCATCCTCTACCCTCCATTGACCACGCCCTTATTTCTTGGTGTCACCACTGACGCGACCCCACCCCTCCCCCATCCTTCCCCCTCCAGTTCCCCCTTCCCAATACTCGAAACCAAACCCCTTCTGGGTTCGGTGGGCGCCCCCTCTGGATCTCGTGAGATTTGGCGCTGGAAGGAAAGCGACCCCGGGATTGGTCGGCTGAGGCTGCTCGCCCCCCGCGGAGTCCCGGGAACGTGCTGAGTCAGCGTCTGGGTCTTTCCGTCCAGCGGCTGCGGTCGGAGCACGTGGCGTGGCGTGGTGTGGTGCGCAGTTTGGGAGAGAAAAGTAAGTTCAAACCCGGGTTTCGCCACTTTCTCGCAGGGTGACCTTGAATTCATAAGTGATTACTACCCCATTCCCTTTGTTCCTCTTTTCCATCTGAAAATGGGTTACCTCAGCATAGGGTCAAAGTGACGATCAAACGAAATAAGGTGCGTGGCTCGTCCTGGGCTGTTTGGGCCAGAAACTGGCCACCTTTACTATTGGGTTTTTTTTTTTTTTTTTTTGAGACAGAGTCGAGTCTCGCAATGTCGCCCTTGATAGAGTGCTGTGCCGTCATAGCTCACAGCAATCTCCAGCTCTTGGGCTTAAGCAGATTTTCTTGCCTCAGCCTCCCGAGTAGCTGGGACTTACAGGCGTCCACCACAACGCCTGGCTATTTTTAGAGACGCGGTGGGGGGGGGAATCTCGCTCTGTATCAGGTTGGTCTCGAACCTGTGAGCTCGGGGCAATTCACCCTCCTTGGCCTCCCAAGTGCTAAAAGCGTGAGCCACCGCGCGCAGCTTCGTTATTTGTACATAATGACTCATCGGACTGAGGCGGCTTTGTTTTGTAATTTGATTTTAGCAGACTGGGTGTGAGTTTGAAATGGGGACGTTGCTGTGGGAATGGGCCCCGCAGCAGGTACTGGGAGGTGCGGGCGGCTTAGCCAGCACCTGGGCACCCTAAGGCCTACACGGATAGAAATGTGGCTGCGGGACCGTGGACAGTGTCCTTAAGAGAAGGGTCACTTGTGATGAAGCACCGGCTTTATCAAGCCCCAGAGAAGCTGGTGCTTAAGTTTGAGACACACATATTCTCTTTAAATGGCAATATCAAACCCCCAGTTTTCAGTTTCTTTAGGAGTATTTGCAGAGGTTTTCGCAGGAGGCCCACAGATTTGTAAATACATGTGTGAAAACACAGTCTCCTTGTGTTTGGAGCATTTTGGTTATTTCTTTCAAATGTGTGTGGAAACTGGTGACTGAGACCCAGGAAACCAAATATTGAAGGGGTTGCAACCAGACTCAGTTGGACCAGAGTTGAACGGAAGACATCATCAGGTAAGATAGTCCCCTGAGCAGTCTCAGGCTGTGAGGAGCCCTGTTCCCCTCTGTCCTTTGTCACTGAGGAGCCAGATGGAACTTCTGTCTGAGGCTTCTCACAGGAAAAGGAAGAAGCAAGAGCTGCCTTTATTTTTTTCAAATATTTTCCTCAGAGAGTAGTCCTGGTTTGTTTTTCTAAGAGTCGGTCCATGTTCTGGGGACCCTGTTCCCAAAGGCAAAGTTACATTGGAAACCTCAATTTAAGGTAATCAGACCCCAGTAGCCAGATATGTGTGAGGTGTCAAGTAGGAAGAGTGCACGCGCTCAGGGAGGCCTTGGTCTCACTTCCCTGTGGCCTTGGACCCCTGAGGGTAAGGGTGTGACTGGAAAGTGAGCACCAGGAGTGCACCGCCTCGTCCTCAGATGCTGCATGGGAGGTCAAGAAGGCTGG
>NW_003852696.1:453958-470990 GCF_000181295.1 Otolemur garnettii
AAAAAAAAAAAAAAAAAAAAGAAGGCTGAGTGACCTGGGTTGGAGCTGGAGACTGGAGCTGGGACATGAGGCTTACAGATGACCATGTCCATGAAGAGTGTAGGGCAGTGTGCAGGTGCTATTAGTACCAGGACACCTAGTTATAACCCCCAGTGTTACTGCTGGCTGTAGATCAGGAAATGGTGGCTTTGTCTCAAAGCCTCACATTTCTGAGAATGGCTATGTCAGGGCATGCAGAGAGGAGAGGTCAGGGTTGTGATCTCAGAGAAACTGGGGAGGATTGAGAAGGGTCAGAAGTTTGCAGAAGTTTCCATCCTTCCTTAGGATTTCTCACCTATGCAGAGAGAAAGATGAAATGCCCCAGGGCATTGCTTCCTGCGGCCCCAGGGCTAGACAGGGCATCCCCAACCCTTCTTATCCCTGCCTCAGATGTCAGAGGGGATCTCACACGGGGTGAGGCTGCACCAGAATGTTTTCACTGAAATGATGAAACAGACTGTTTGTGGGATGCAGAAGAAGAGAGCTGCCCTGGCATCACAGGCTGGGAGAGGCAAACCAGAAGCATGGAAACATGCTTTGGGACCCCCCTTGAGATTCTGTGCCTGGAAATAGGGGTGCAGTACATTCCAAGTTGAGCTCAGAGGACTGTGAGAACAGGTGACTGGTTTATGGCAAAGTATCCCCTAAATCCATGCCTGGGCCTTGGGAGTTGTGCTGGAGCCTAGCTTTTTTTTCTTTTTTCTTTCTTTCTTTCTTTTTTTTTTTTTAATAGATAAGGTCTTGCTCTGTTGCTCAGGCTGGTCTCAAACTCCAGGCCTCAAGTAGTCCTCCCATCTCAGCCTCCCAAAGTGCTGGGATTAGAGACATGAGCCACCCTGCCCTGGCTGGCCGACCTTTACACTGCTCCCTGATACTGGGAGGAAGGACAGCACCTGTGCAAATGTGCTCCTTCCTCCACAGTATAGAGGTGGGTGAAGGAGTGTCCTCTGCCTCACAGGGAGCAGGCTCACGTTACACTTCACGGCGGTTCCTCCTGCCTCTGATCTTCTAGAAGCTGGATCCCATAAGAACTTCCGAAGCTTTTATAGACTTGTGCAAATTTTCCTGTTTTTCTTCTTTTGAAGGGAGGAGGTGGCGAGTCACAGATGTATCTAAACCCCTCAAATGACGGCTGCCAGTTACTACCTGCATCAATCTCAGCAGATTCTCCCCCAACAGAGTCTCAGATTCACCAGGCTAAAAGTATTAATGACTGTGAACTTTAGATTTTTGGTGAAGGTTATTTGAGGTACTGAATAAGAACTGCTGCCACCTTTCTTGTGCTCATGTGCTCCACTCAGTAGTCAGGGACATTGAGGATGACTTTTGTTACTAATCTCTGTCTCCTGTAGCTGATTAGACCAGGTAATTGCTTGGGAGTTCAAGTAAATGTCCATAGGATGCATTCAAGTTTAATGCAGTTTTCACAAAGGCTGTTGGTACTGAGGTAGAAATCTGGAGAGAGAAGTCTGCAGAAAGACACCAAAGTAGAGAACATCCTTCAGTGAATCCCAGCCTCCTCATCCAGGTCAGGGCAAATGAAGCCATGCCCTCAAACACTCCCAGCCAGATCCTTGCTGGAAAAATATAAGAACTAGGAGGGCATCACAGTGCATGATGCAGAACATGGCCTTGGAAGATCCTTTGGTTGTTCTGAAACTTGAAAAGAACTGATGTGTGAGCCAGCCCAGGATGGGAATAAAAACTTGGAAGATCCTTAAATGCCAAGTGTAGCTTCAAATTTTGTGAGGGAAAGGTGTTGGTATTTTTTTTTTTTTTTTTTTTTGGAGACAGAGCCTCAAGCTGTCTCCCTGGGTAGAGTGCCATGGCATCACAGCTCACAGCAACTTCCAACTCCTGGGCTCAAGCAAGTCTCCTGCCTCTGCCTCCCAAGTAGCTGGGACCATAGGTGCCCACCACAGCGCCTGGCTATTTTTTTGGTTGCAGACGTCATTGTTGTTTGATGGGCCCGGGCTAGATTTGAACCCACCACCTTAGGTGTATGTGGCTAGCACCTTAGCCACTTGAGCCACAGGCACTGAGCCAAGGTGTTGGTATTTGTACACTGTACTTAATATATGGGGGGGGGGTGAAATTTAATGTGTGCACCTGATGGTATCTCTCTGATCTGCATCCCTGTATCTGAGAAGTTAAGGAATGAGAAGGGGTAAATTTTCCAGGAAAATGCTTGGGTCGGATGTGCCTATGAGCAGTCCCAATGTGCCAAAGGACACTTAGCCCTAAAGATAAGGTCTTCTGGTGGCTTCTTTGATGACAAGGATATGTGCTTTGGTCCATGCTTTTATCTCTTGCTGGCTCCAAGGTCCTGAAGAACCCACAGCTCTCATCTCTCAGTGAGCTTTCAGAGTTGGAAAAGTTGCTATCTTGGGCTGGGAGCAGTGGCTCATGCCTTTAATCCTAACACCCTGGGAGGCTGAGGCAGGTGGATTGCCTGAGATCACAGGTTCAAGACCAGCCTGAGCTAGAGTGAGACCTCATCTCTAAAAATAGCCGGGCAGCTCAGCACCCGTGGCTCAGTGGTTAGGGGGCCAGTCATATATACCAGGGCTGAGGAGTTCAAACCTGGCCCAGGCCTGCTAAACAACAGTGACAACAACAACAAAAATAGCCAAGTGTTGTAGTGGGTGCCTGTAGTCCCAGTTACTTGGGAGGTTGAGGCAAGAGAATCACTTAACCTGAGTTTGAGGTTGCTGTGAGCTGTGATGCCATGGCACTCTACTAAGGGCAAGATAGACTCTGTCTCAAAAAATAAAAATAAAAATAGCTGGGCCTTGTGGCAGGCAGCTGTAGTCCCAGCTACTTGGGAGACAAGAGAATCACTTGAGCCCAAGAGTTTAAGGCTGCTGTAAGCTATGATACCATGTCACTCCACAGGTGACAAAGAGAGACTGTCTCAAAAAATTTTTTTGGTGTCCTGAGTCATTAATACTACCCTCTGGCTCTTCCCCAGCCCACATTCCTAGATTTAATCTTCTCATACCTGTTCACTGAGAGGATCCTGACTTTCTGGGAGGAAAAACTTTTTACCTATCCCTAGGGAAGAAGGGGTAGGTAAAGGCAGGGAAGAAACTCCCCTGCCTCAGTGGGAGTTTACGGGCTTACCTTGTTTCTTCCTTAGCCACTCTCCTTTTGATTTGTCTCTCTTTTTGTGTGTGTGTGTGTGTTTGTTTTTGTTTTTTTGAGACAGAGTCTCACTCTGTTGCCTAGGCTAGAGTACCGTGGTATCAGCCTAGCTCAGAGCAACATCAGACTCCTGGGCTCATCGATTCTTCTGCCCCAGCCTTCCCACCAGCTGGGACTACAGGTACCTGCCATGACATCCAATTAATTTTTCTATTTTAGTAGAGATGGAGGTCTCACTCTTTTTCAGAATGGACCTGAATTCTTGCGCTCAAGGGATCCTCCCACCTCAGCCTCCCTGAGTTCTAGGATTACAGGAGTGAGCCCCACACCTGACCCTTTCTGATTTTTCAGCTCCATTCAGGCCAGTGTCTTTCAACTCTACAAACAAGACAAACTTTACCTTGTCTTGGATAACCCACTGCATTATGAGCACCCAGCTCCACCCTTACTCCTGCTAGCCAGTTGCTCAGTAGTGTTTTGACCCTTGTGAGACAGTTTTGCTTGACCTTCAAGTCAAGAAGTCCAGCTAACCCATCAGTTGGACCTCTGTCCTCCCTGAAGGGGCACATTATCGGCTGTGTAAGTGGCATCAAGTGTAAGTGACAATTTGAGGGATTTTTTTCTATTTTGTTTTATTTTCATTTTGGGGTGACAGCACACTCTTCATAAAGCTATTTTAAATTGAACATTTGGGTAATTATGATGGGGCCATAATTCCCCCCAATAGTTAATACTTTCAGGGTTGTTTTGTCTTTTTATTTTCCTTTTGTGAACATGCATCCAATTCAAGTCAGTTGAATCTGGAGAAAATAAAAAGCAAATCAGGATTCACTGGGTTGAGATCTGGTAATGCAATCAGATTTTGCTCTCTCTCCTTGGGAGCTTGGGCTGAAAGGGGTGTGTATGTGTGCCTAGAAGAACCTGTCATAGCTTCTGAGGGGCCAGAGGGACCCAGGGAATTGGAGCATTGGAGCCAATGCTATGGTCACCCTTGAGGTCTGGGTAGGCAGCTCCCAGTACCACGCCTTTATCTGGTGAGTCAGGACCCTTAGGCTCCGCACACTGCCATCTCCCCACCATCAGCCAGGCTCTCAAAGGTCTCCATCAGCCATGCAGGCCCACTCTGCATACACAGTTCTATTTTCTTTCTTTACAAATAAGCAGGTTTTTTGCTTTTCTGTACATGTGATTTTGCCTTAATCCCAAACATTTATTTTTTGGTTTATAGGGTTTATTTTTTATTGATATATGATAATTGTATACATCTATGGGGTACAGGTGATACTTTGATACATGCCCATAATGTGTCATAATCAAATTATGGTAATTAGAATATCCACTACCTCAAACATGTATAATTTCTTTGTTTCGAACCCGAGACATTTTGATTTCTGCTATTTTATAGATGTTTAGAGTAGTTTCTTTTGTTTTATTTTCCTTTTGGAGACAGTGTCACTAGGTCACCCTGGGTAAAATGTCATGGCGACGTCTATCTGGGTTCAAGGAATTCTCTTGCCTCAGCTTCCCAAATAGCTGGGACTACAGGCACATACTATCACACCCAACTAGGTTTTTTGTTTGTTTGAGACAGAGTCTCACTGTGTCACCCTCAGTAGAGCACCGTGCATAATAGCTCACAGCAACCTCAGACTCTTGGGCTTAAAGCTATTCCCTTGCCTCAGCCTCCCAAGTGGCTAGGACTATAGGTGCCCACCACAATGCCTAGCTATTTTTTTTTTTTGAGACAAAGCCTCAAGCTATCCCCCTGGGTAGAGTGCCGTGGTATCATGCTCACAGCAACCTCCAACTCCTGGGCTCAAGCAAGTCTCCTGCCTCAGCCTCCCAAGTAGCTGGGACTACAGGCGCCCACCAAACCGCCCGGCCATTTTTTTGGTTGCAGCCATCATTGTTGTTTGGCAGGCCCGGGCTGGGGATTCGAACCCGCCACCTTAGGTGTATGTGGCTGGCGCCTTAGCCACTTGAGCCACAGGCACTGAGCCCGCCTAGCTATTTTTAGAGATGAGCTCTGGCTCTGGCTCTGGCTCTGGCTCAGGCCTGTCTCGAATCCATGAGCTCAGGCAGTCCACCCACCTTGGCTTCCCAGAGTGCTAGGATTACAGGTGTAAGCCATCTTACCCAGCCTAGTTTTTCTGTTTTTAGTAGAGATGTGGTCTCTCCTGTGCTCAGGCTGGTCTCAAACTCCTGAGCTCAAGCAATCCTCCTTCCTTGGCTTCCTAGAGAGCTAGGATTATAGGAGTGAGCCATCTAGCCAGCCTAAAATAAAGTGGGCCCTTCTCTCTTGAAGGAGCAGAGGTGAGAGAGACTCTAAAGTAGTTTTGTTCTGGAGACAGAGTCTCACTTTGTCACCTTCAGTGGAGCTCTATGACATCATAGCTCACAGCAACTTCAGACTGTTAGGCTCAAGTGATCCTCTAGCCTCAGCCTCCCAAGTACCTGGGACTACAGGCGCCTGCCACAAGGCCTGGCTATTTTTAGAGATGGGGTCTCACTCTGGCTTAAGCTGGTCTGGAACTTGTGAACTCAAGTCAATCCACCTGCCTTGGCCTCCTAGAGTGCTAGGATTATAGGCATGAGCCACCGCACCCAGCCCCATAAAGTAGTTTATTGAAATAGCTTTTTTGGGACATAAGGACATCTAATTAAGTAGAATATTACTTGATTATGTTCTAAATATTTAGTGTATAGTCATTAATTATAGCTTGTATGATTTATGGTTTTGTGAATTTACTAATTAGGGTTTTAAAAAAAAAAACAAAACTAAAAGCTTGAAAAGTATTCCTTAAACCGGCACCTGTGGATCAGTGAGTAGGGCGCCGGTCCCACATACCGAGGGTGGCAGGTTTGCACCCAGCCCTGGCCAATCTGCAACAACAGTTAAAAAAATAGCCGGGTGTTGTGGCAGGTGTCTGGAGTCCCAGCTACTCAGGAGGCTGAGGCAAGAGAATCTCCTAAGCCCAAGAGCTGGAGGTTGCTGTGAGCTGTGACACCATGGCACTCTACCAAGGGTGACAAAATGAGACTCTGTCTCTAAAAAAAGAAAGAAAAATCCTCCATAGTGGAGTTTTTCCTTTTTTTTTTTTTTATTCTTTTAGAGACAGTCTCACTTTATTGCCCTCTGTAGAGTACAATGGCATCACAGCTCACAACAACCTCTAACTCCTGGGCTTAGGCGATTCTCTTCCCTCAGCTTCCCGAGTAGCTGGGACTACAGGCACCCACCACAACACCTAGCTATTTTCTATTGCAATTTGGCCGGGGTCAGGTTTGAACCTGCCACCCTCAGTATATGGAGCCGGTGCCCTATCACTGAGCCACAGGTGCCTCCCAAGTGGAGTCTTTTTCAAGAGGTCTTTAACATATAGAATAGTGACTATAGTTAATAACAATGTATTGTATACTTGAAAATTCCTAAGAGTAGATTTTAAGTGTTCTCATCACAAATATGTGAGGTAATAGATATTTTAATTAGCTTGAGTTAGCCATTCTACAATGTAGACTTATTTCAAAGCATCATGTTGTTGACCAGAATGTATTCAATTTTTGTCAATTCAAAAACTAACTTTTTTTTTTTTTTTTTTTTAGACAGGGTTGCACTCCGTCTCCCAGGTTAGAGTGAACTGGTCTCAAGCAATCCTCTTGCTTCAGTCTCCTAAGTAGCTGGAACTACAGGCATGCACCATCATGCCCAACCAATTTTTTTATTTTTTTATAGAGACAGGTTTACAGGTCTCACTGTGTTGGCCAGGCTAGTCTCAAGCAATCCTCCTGCCTCAGCATCCCAAAGTGCTGGGATTACAGTTGTGAGCCACAACACCCAGCCAAAAAATAAAGGAGTGGACGCTTTTTTCTACTGTGAAGTATTTCAATATCAAAATGGTAATTCTAATATATGTAAACAGGACACATATTAAACAGCATATATTGTAACATCATATCTTGGGGGAAAATGCATCTATCAGAATTGGTGTCTTTTCATCTCTTAATTTCTGAATGCTGTGTAATACTATTATGCTGCTTTCCTATATAAATTTTTTTAAAAAAATATGATGTAACAGCACCCATTGTGGGTATATGCCTTATCTTTCTCATCTGGCTTATTAGAGCTGAGAAGGATGCTGGTCTTGGCCATGTGACACTCTCCTTCTTTGATAATCAGAAACTTTTTCCTGAATTAGGGTAAGGTCAGCTCTCAGCCTTCTCCGGACTAACTCCCTAGAAGGGGCTAGAATTAAGAGGGGAGGTGAATGGACATGGGATGGGTGCCTATGCTCATCCTACTGCCTACCTGATGCTTAGTGAGATGCTTGCCCTGGTGCCAACAGGAAGAGTTGTGGCTTTGTGGCCACCAAGTACAGAACTATGATGGGGTAAACTAGTGACTGACTCCTTTGCCGTTGTCAGAGCAGTGACTTTGGCCTTGAGTCATTCCCTTGGAGGGGTGGGGAGAAGATGGAGTTCCTTGTGCTTGGCCTGAAAAGACTGACTTGTTCCCCACCTGTCCCTTAGGATTCCTTTCGGAGTGTATTCATCAAGATGAGCGTGTGGACCAGCCCACCCAGTCTGCTGAAGCTGGCGGGGCAGAGCCTGCTGAGGGATGAGGCCCTGGCCATCGCTGCTCTGGAGGAGCTGCCCAGGGAGCTCTTCCCACCACTGTTCACAACAGCCTTCTTCGGGAGACACAGTGAGACCCTAAAGGCGATGGTGCAGGCCTGGCCTTTCCCCTGCCTCCCTCTGGGGGTACTGATGAAGGAACAGCAGCCCCACCAGGAGACCTTCTGGGCTGTGTTGGATGGGCTGGATGGGCTCCTGGCCCAGGAGGTTCGCCCCAGGTGAGGGTGACCAGCAGCCTGGGAGGGCCTTTGGGAATCTAGAAAACCAAAGTGTGGGCAGGAGGCTCTGCTGACAGTAGGGAAGCCCAGGCAGGCCTTGTGACCGTTGCTGGGGTCAGTGTGGGAATGAGCTTCTGGATGTGGAGTGATGAAGATGCAGAGGTGACTGAAAGGACGTGTACAGGAATGGGGACCTGGAAGGATGACAGGATTCCATCAGGAGAGGGAGCAGCTGACATCTGGAGTAAAGGTGCAGCTCAGACTTCTGGGTCTTGCCTAGATTCTGAGATGCACGGTTTTATTCCAAGCTGATGTTAAGGCATCTCACCCAATGGCCTGTTTTTCCCCATAGGAGGTGGAAACTGCAACTGCTAGACTTACGGAAGAATACTCATCAGGACTTCTGGACTGTGTGGTCTGGAACCAAGGGCAGTGTGTGCTCACTGCTTGATGCAGAGGCAGCCCAGCCCATGAGGAAGAAGCAAAAAGTGGGTGATTTGTGCACAGGAACAGAGCAGCCCTTGGCTCCCGTGGAGGTGCTCATCGATCTAGCCCTCGGGGAAGGGGCCCAGGATCAGCTGCTCACCTATCTCATTGAGAAAGTGAAGCAGAGGAAAGGTTTACTGCAGCTGTGCTGTAGGAAGCTGGAGATTTTTGCCATGCCCATACACAATATCAAGATGATCCTGAACCTGGTGCAGCTGGACTCTATCAAAGATCTGGAAGTGAACTGCACCTGGAAATTGTCCACCCTGGGCAAGTTTTCTCCTCACCTGGGCCAGATGAGTAACCTGCAGAGACTCCTCCTCTCCCATGTGCACATGTCATCCTCCATGTCCCTGGAGGAGGAGGAGCAGAATGTGGCCCAGTTCACCTCTCAGTTCCTCAAGCTGCACCACCTCCAGGAGCTCTACTTGGATTCTGTCTCCTTCCTCAAAGGCCGCCTGCACCAGCTGCTCAGGTGAGAAATAGTGCAGTTTCTCTGCACACCAGAGCAAGCCCTTCTTTGTTACAGTAAACAGTAAGAGGCATCTTCTGTGTGCCAGCTACAGACAATGGGAGAGTGAATGTGTCACTAGTAGTTAACACATTGTCTTGTTCACTACTCTGTCCTCAAGCAAAGAATGACATGACTACTCAGATGGAGGTTACAGGGTTAGACCAGGATGCCAGTTGCAGTGACTCTTTGCTAAGAGAAACTCTATACTGAGGGGTTGGGACCTGGGTTTGGGATGTCTTCCTTTGGAATTGATGTGTTAATGAAGATCAGCAAAATAAGCGAGGAGGGGACTGAAAGCCCAGAGGTGCTGGTTTGTAAGCTCAGCGCTCACAAGCTTCTCGTCATGACCCTCTTCTTCCAAACCTTCCTTACATTTCCTGCCTGTAAAGGTTTATGTGAAAAATGCAAGATTCTGGAATTGAAGCAGAGGAGGGCAGAACTGTAACATGATAGGTGGGTTGCTGATGACACGATGATCTAAGGCAGCTCCTGCAGCCTGGCAGGCCCCTGTGGGTGTTGCCGACCTTGCCCAAGTTTGTCCTTTATGAATGTTTCCTAGTAGCCCCATCAGGCGCAGAATTAGAGGTGGCTGGGCCCCAAGAGGTGGCCAGAAGGAAGCACAAGTTGAGAGTATTGTCGGTCATGTCTTTGCACTCTAAAACTCACCAGTGCCCTTGCTTGCTTGACACACAGAGTCCAGGCTACCTGAATTCATTCTCACACACTTAGCCGATTGATTTGACCCAGTTACAAAGAAGATAAGTAACAGAAAAAGGAGTTTGCTGGGACTTGGCACTCATTTCAGTGTAATACAGCATCTTATGGGTTGTCCATTCTTGGGATGACTTTGGGTTTTGGCAAAACAGGCCTCTCTGTAGTCTGCCCACCCCCTCCACCCTTTACCCCTACTCCCCAGTACTAACCTCTCTCTTTCCCCCCAGGTGCCTCAAGAGCCCCTTGGAGACCCTCTCGATAAGTAACTGCCAGCTTTCAGAATCAGACTTGACGTGTCTGTCCCAGTGCCCCAACATTAGTCAGCTAAAGGAACTGGGTCTCAGTGGGGTCAACCTGACCAATACAAGTCCTGAGCCACTTCAAGTGCTGTTAGAGAGAACCTCCGCCACCCTCCAGGACCTGGACTTAGATGAGTGTGGGATCATGGATGCTCAGTTCATCACCATCCTGCCCACCCTGGGCCGCTGCTCCCAACTCACCACCTTCAGCTTCTGCGGGAACCCCATCTCCATGGCTGTCCTGGAGAGCCTCCTGCACTACACTGTCGGGCTGAGCAAGCTCAGCCATGTGCTGTATCCCGCCCCACTGGAGAGCTACGAGGACGTCCGAGGTACTCTCCACCTGGGGAGACTTGCCCACCTGCACGCCAAGCTGAAGCGGATGCTGCACGAGTCAGGCCGGCCTGGCATGGTCTGGTTCAGTGCCAACCCCTGTCCTCACTGTGGGGATAGGACCGTCTATGACCCGGAGCCCGTCCTCTGCCCCTGTTTCATGCCTATCTAGATGAGTGCACATGTCAGAAGCTTTATTCTGGGCACTTAGACACTGAATCCCAGAATGTAAGTGCATCTTTAAGCAACATGGTAGCCATAGTTTCAGACAACTGCTCAGTGTGAGTGGGAAAAAGAAAAGCAATAGGGGTGGAGGGGCTCACGTTGACTTGAGTTGATGGGATTATCATTGGGGAGATGCATCCTGTAGAGTTAGAAAACAGATCTGAATTTCTAGAGGGGAATTCAGGCTTGGGAGATACATGTGGGTGTTGTCCCCACAAGTATGGTTATTAAAAAATGGTTAGAAATAAAGTGATTGTTCTTGCAAAGCATCTGGTATCCTCTTTGGTATTTCAACATGTTTTCCCAGTTAAATCTCAGGAATCCCCAGTTACTGATTAAGAAGGCATTGAGCACCCATGATACATAGGCTAGACTGAGTAGAAGCTCTGTCTGCAGATCTCATGCCACTATATGTCATTCCCTCCTTTTGGTTTCTCCCTGGGATATCTGTGACCTGCTTGCTTGTTTCTCTGGCTGTTCAGCAGTTCAGAGCATGCCAGGTGCAGTCTCATGGCCTGGAACATCCTAAATGGCCTATAGTAAGCAGTGCTGGAGGAAAGGATTCTTTACAAGGCCCTCACTGCTGACTCTACTGAGATCCCGGACACTGTCCTCTGGGTTCTTTGTGGATACATGAGCCTCCATCTCTGGCCTTCGGCTATGCTAGTATAGGGCTTCCCTGTGAATAAGTCAGGTCCTCAGTACTAGAAGAGGATGTCCACCCTCCAGAGGAGCCAGTCTCTGGCCCTTCCTGAGCCTCACCAAACCGTGCGTCCCATCCCTCCAGGTCCAGCCCTCTCGATAACAGTTGTGCCAGCTAAAGACATCCAAATTCCTTTTAGCAAAACACTAAGAAAATTCGTTTAGTATTTGTATCCCACATTAAAAATAGGGCATCCTTTTGTTTGTAGTCTTATCAGTAAGAAAAAGACTTTCTGGGTGGCGCCTGTGGCTCAAGGAGTAGGGCGCCGGCCCCGTATGGTGGAGGTGGTGGGTTCTAGCCCAGCCCCAGACAAAAAACTGCAAAAAAAAAAAAAAAAAAGAAAATGACTTTCAACCTGTAAGATTACCCCTCCTTCCTTATGGAGGTGCTAAACTGGGTCTGCACCATAGTGGTGGCATAGATTTGGGGTCCCCATGGTGGACAAACCCTTGTCCTAGGCAACAGGGCAAAGAAGATAAATGTCAGACTTTAAGTGACACTGGGGGTAGATGAGGGCCGCTGTGCAGGACAATTTAAAAGAAAGGGAGCTGTCCTATGGGGTTGGACCCTGTAGTCCTTGGGCAGTTGGCTGCCTGCCATGCTCCCATGCTACTAGGTGACCTCTTTCCATCTCTGCACAGCCTCCCAGAGAAGTGCTGCAGGAGTAAGACCACACACCATTGCCCGTGTTGCCCTGCACGTTTCCCTGATTACGAGCATGGCTGCTTCAATTGTTTCCCTTCCAAGGCCTCTCCCTTGGTGCTAGTCACTCCTGTGCATGCTGCTGTCCTTGCTGGCTATCAGCAGCTTCCTGTCTTGCCACCCACAGTAGCTGGCTCCTTATCCTTCTTTCTTCTCTTCCCTACCTCCAACCTTTTACGCTAAGGTCCTTAAGAAACAGAAATGAGAAAGGCCAGGTGTGGTAACTCACACCTGTAATCTCAGCACATGGAAGGTTGAGGCAGGTGGAATGCCTGAACTCACAGGTTAGAGACCAGCCTGAGCCAAAGCAAGACCTCATCTCTAAAAATAGCCAGCATTGTGGAGAGTGCCTGTAGTCCCAGCTACTTAGGAGGCTGAGGCAAGAGAATTGCTTAACCCCAAGAGTTTGAGGTTGCTGTGAGCTGTAACACCACAGCACTCTACCAAGGATGACTGACTCGGTCTTTAAAAAAAAAAAAAAAGATGTTGTAATGTCCTTATGTAGCAAAAGGAGAAACAGGCAAAAAAGGATAGCCACTGTGTGAAGTCTCCTTCATAGGGACATTAATTCATCCATGAGGCTGGACCCCCTCATGGCCTAATGATCTCCTAAATGTCCCACCTCTTAATCCTGTCACACTGGGTCTTCAGTTCCAACATAATTTTGGAGGGATTCATTTGGACCATAGCACTCCACTATTCCAGAACTTTTAATGCAGGATAACAAACCATTTCTTAAGTATAAACTCCTTTAATCCTAAGGGCATACCTGTAGAGTCCAAGAATATGAGGGCTTAGCAGCGCCGGTAGCTCAATGGGTAGGGTGCCAGCCACATAAACCAAGGCTGGTGGGTTTGAACCTGGCCTGGGCCAGCTAAACAACAATGACAACTGGAACAAAGAACAGCCAGGTGTTGTGGCAGGCTACTGTAGTCCCAGCTGCTTGGGAGACAAGGCAAAAGAATTGCTTAAGCCCAAGAGTTGGAGCTTGCTGTGAGCTGTGGTGTTACAGTACTCTACAGGGGTCAACATAGTGAGACTCTGTCTCAAAAAAAAAAAAAAAAAAAGGAAAGAAAAACAGAAGAAATGTGAATCTGGAGCAGAGAAACACTCTTCTCTCCCGTCCTTGGACTTCAGAACTCAAAGCTCTTTGGACTTGGAACTCCAGAATGTGCACCAGTGGGCCCCAGGGTTCTTATGCCTTTGGCACTGGACTGAGAGTTACACAGTCAGATTTCCTGGTTCTGGGCCCTTTAAACTTAGACCAAACCAGTCTGCCAATATCCAGTGGTCTCCAGCATGCAAATGGCTTGTCATGGGAATTCCCAGCCTCCGTAGTTACAAGAGCCAATTCTCCTAACATATCTCCTCTCCTATATCTATACCAGTATCTACCTTATCAGTTCTGTCTCTCTGGAGAACCCTAATGCTGTGCTCCACATAATCATTATATTAGGTACTTTCTTGGATATCTGAGTGGGCAATAATTCATTTACAATTCATTCTTTTTGTTTTGTTTTGTTTTGTTTTGAGACAGCCTCACTATGTTGCCCTCGGTAGGGTGCAGTAGTGTCACAGTTCACAGCAACCTCATGCTGTTGGGCTTAAGTGATTCTCTTGCCTCAGCCTCCCAAGTATCCTGGACTACAGGTGCCCACCAAAATGCCAGGCTATTTTTTGTTGCAGTTGTCATTGTTGTTTAGCTGGCCTGGGCTGGGTTCAAACCTGCCACCCTCAGTGTATGTAGCTGGCACTGTAACCACAGCACTGTGCTAAGGTCACTGAGCTTTTTTTTTGGGAGATAGAGTCTCACTTTGTCACCTTCTGTAGAGTGTTGTGGAGTTACAGCTCACATCAACCACAACCTCTTGGGTTTGGGTTCAAATTGATTCTCTTGCCTCAGCCTCCCAGGTAGCTGGGACTACAGGTGTCCGCCACAACCCCTGGCTACATTTAGAGACAGGGTCTTGCTCTTGCTCAGCCTGGTCTAGAACTCCTGAGCTCAGGCAATCCACCCACCTGGGCCTCCCAGAGGGCTAGGGTTACAGGCATTAGCCACCATGCCTGGGCACTACAATTCATTCTTCAGCTATACTCGGCACTAAAAAGTTTTGTTTTTATAATTCACTGTGACAGGAAGATTTGTATAGGACATACTCAGTAGTTCACCAATGATTTCATTCTCAGAAAATGAAGAGAATCAAGCACTGTGGCCAGGCCGAGGCAGGAAGATAGCTTGAAGTCAGGAGTTCAAAACCAGCCTGCAGGCTCAGCACCTATAGCTCAACAGGTAGGGCACCAACCACGTACACCAGAGCTGGCGGGTTCAAACCCAGCCTGTCCCTAACGAACAACAATGACAACTGCAGCCAAAAAATAGCCCAGTGTTATGGTCAGCACCTATAGTCCCAGCTAGTTGGGAGGCTGAGGGAGAAGAATCACTTAAACCAAAGATTTTGAGGTTGCTGTGAGCTGTGACACCATGGCACTCTACCCAGGGCAACAGCTTGAGACTCTGTCTCAAAATAAATAAATAAACAAACAAATAAACAAATAAATAAACAGCCTGAGCTAGGCTATGCACAGTGACTCTCACTTGTAATCCTAGCACTCTGGGAGGCTGAGGCAGAACTCTGGGAACCGAGCTAAAGGGTTTGAGACCAGCCTGAGCAAAAAGCAAGACCCCCAGCTCTACTACTAAAAATAGAAAAACTTAGACAAGAGGATCGCTTGAGCCCAAGAGTTGGAGGTTGCTGTGAGCTATGATGCTACAGCACTCTACCCAGGGTGACAGCTTGAGACTCTTCTCAAAAAATAAAATAAAATATAATAAAATAAAATAAAAATTTAAATTGTAATTGCTTTCTGTAAGCATAAATCTCAAATGTGTTTTTTTATGGATTTTAAATCTATGTTTTCTTAATTCTAATGAAATTCTACCCAGGGTGACAGTTTGAGACTCTATCTCAAAAATAAAATAAAATAAAATTTTAAATCGCAATTACTTTCTAGAAGTATGAATCTCAAATGTCTTTTTTTCTGGATTTTTAATCTGTTTTTTTAATTCTAACAAAAAATTGACAAAATGATGTAGATGCAAGTTTGTATAGGTAACTTTTAGATATAAACAATAAAATTATTGGAAAAAGAGTTTTTATTACTCCTATAAAAAAAAGAAAAGAAAAACCAAAATGATTTAGTTAAGAGCACTCATGTAAAGTTTATTACAATGTCACTGCATAGGGAAAAGCTCAAAGCAAGGCAAATTGAAGAGTCACTCTCAGTGGAAAGTAGAATGTGTAATAATCATCATTATTACGCCAAATCCAAAAAGAAAAATGTTAAATAAAGGTCAGTAACTCCACAGATAGGCATCTGTGGCAAGGGATGACTTTAAAACAAATCTTGTTTTTTTCTTTCGATTCTACCTCTTGGAGTTAGAAGAAATCAAAAACAATTTTTGTTTGTTTGTTTGTTTTAGACCAAGTTTCAGTCTGTTGCTCAGACTATAGTGCCCTGGCCTCAGCCTAGTTCACAACAACCTCAAACTCCTGGGCTCAAGCTATCCTCCTGTCTCTAGAGTAGCTCAGACTACAGGGACCCACCATGTACCCAGCAAATTTTTTCTATATTTTTTTAGTAAAGATTTTGGGGGGGGGGAGGTTCTTTTTCTTGCTCAGGCTGGACTCAAACTCCTGAGCTCAACAGATCCTCTTGCCTCCCTGGATTGCCTCCCCAAATGCTGGGATTACAGGAGTAAACCAGCATGCCGAGGTATAAAAACAAATCTTTTTTTTTTTTTCTTAGAGACAGAGTCTCACCTTATTGCCCTTGGTAGAGTGCTGTGAAGTCACAGCTCACAGCAACCTCCAACTCCTGGGCTTAGGTGATTCTCCTGCCTCAGCCTTCCAAGTAGCTGGGACTACAGGAGTCCACCACAACACCCCGCTAATTTTTGTTACAGTTTGGCCAGGGCTGGGTTTGATCCCACCACTCTCGGTATACGGGGCTGGTACCCTACTCACTGAGCCACAGGTGCCACCTGTAAAAACAAATCTTAATCCCACTAAAGTTCCTCAGATAAACTGCTAAGCACTTCATCAAGAAAGCAGACTTCTTCCTAGGAGGTCACCAAGGTCATCGTGCACACTAGGAGTAGGACAATTTTTCTTGCACTGTGAATCAGGACTTTTCAACCAGGCACTATTGACATTTTGGCCTAAATGATCCTTCACAGTGGAGAACTGCCCAGAACTTCTCAGGATGGTTTGCAGTATCCCTGACCTCTACTCACTAGATAGTAGCTGTGAAAAATCAAACTATTGTGACGATCAGAGATGTCTTCAGACATGGCCAAATGTCTCCTACTGGGCAAAACTACTTCCAATAAAAAATCACTTCTCTAGAATGAGTTGAGCTCAGCATCGATTCCATTTCTATTTTCACTTTTTCTAAATGAAAATGCTGAGAAGCACAGAAGTTGATGAGAACAGAGGGAGTTTTGTTGCAGCAACATCACTCATTCTCTTGAACTCTTATAATATATACTCCCCAAAAAGGATTATTTCCGAATCACTAAAGGCAGCATTCCTGTACTCACCTCTATTTCAAATGGTCCCATTGTTTGGTGCCCCTAGTGGATTTTACTCCCTGGGCCACATACTGTGAAAAGAATCTGAAAAAGATCAAAGGAAAGCCTTTATCAAGGCTTGTGGTTATACCACAAGGTATAACCCAGCACCATGGGTTATACCTCTAATCCTAGCACTCTGGGAGGCCAAATCACGTGGATTGCCCTGAGCTCACAGGTTCGAGATCAGCCTGAGCAAGAGCCAGACCCCCATCTCTAAAAATAGCTGGGCATTGTGGTGGGTGCTTGTAGTCCCAGGTACTTAGGAGGCTGAGGCAAGAGCATCACTTGAGCCCAAGAGTTGCAGGTTGTTGTGAGCTTTGACACTACAGCACTCTCTACCGAGGGTGACAAAGTAAGACTCTGGCTCAAAAAAAAAAAAAAAAAAAAAAG
>NW_003852696.1:471049-483664 GCF_000181295.1 Otolemur garnettii
CCCCCCCCCCCACCATCTGTTCTCATGCCATTCAGGATCTGGACAAGGATTATCCTAAATTCTTATCTAATTGGCTTGTGGGTTAAGGTTGGGCACTGATATTTCCAAAAGCTCTCTGGGCAATTCTAATATGTTGCCAGATGGAAGCCCCATGATTATACCTTTTAGATTATATGCCTTGGACTGGGTACAGTAGCTGAGACCTGTAATCCTAGCACTTTGGAAGGCCAAGGGAGGATCACTTGAGGCCAGAAGTTTGAGATCAGCTTGAATAAGAGCAAGATTCCATCTTTACAAAAAAAACCAAGAGAAGTAGCCAAGTATGATGGCTTACACCTGTGGTCCTTGCTACTTGGGGACCTAAGGCAGGAAGATCACTTAAGTCTAGGATTTTGACATTTTGGGGAGCTGTGATGATACTACTGCACTCCACCAGAGCTGACAGAGTAAGACCCTGTCTCAAAACAACAAAAACCAAAAACAAGAAAAGAAAAAAATTACAAATTACTTGCCTTGTAAAAATTATATATAGTTGGCCCTCTGTATCCGTGGATTGTATACCTTTAGATTCCATTGAATATGGATGGAAAATATTTTGTTAACATAAACAATAAATAATACAATAATAAAAATGTAAATTCAAAAAAAGAAATACAACTATTTACATAGTATTTGCATTATACATTAGCTATTACAGGTAATCTAGACAGGATTTAAAGCACATGGGAGGATATAGTAGGTTTTTTTGGTTTTTGTTTTTCTTTTTTGAGACAGAGCCTCAAGCTGTCCCCCTGGGTGGAGTGCTATGGCATCATAGCTCACAGCAACCTCCAACTCCTGGGCTCAAGCGAGTCTCCTGCCTCAGCCTCCCAAGTAGCTGGGACCACAGGCGCCTACCACAACGCCTGGCAATTTTTTGGTTGCAGCCATCATTGTTTGGCAGGCCCCGGGCTGGATTCGAACCTGCCACTTTGGGTGTATGTGGCTGGCGCCTTAGCCACTTAAGCCACAGGCACCAAGCCTTTCTTCTTTTTTTTTTTTTTTTGAGACAGAGTCTCATTATGTCACCCTCAGTAGAGTGCTGTGTCATCACAGTTCACAGCAACCTCAAACTCTTGGGATTAAATGATTCTCTTGCCTTAGCTGGGACTACAGGCGCCCACCACAATGCCCCGCTATTTTTTGTTGCAGTTGTCATTGTTGTTTAGCTGGCCCAGGTTCGAACCACTGTGCTGTGCTACAGGCATGGAGTCTAGATGGCTCCTTTTGAGAAGTATTAGGTCCTTTGCCCACTTTTAATGAAGTTATCTGTTTTCGTGCTATTCAGTTGTTTGAGTTCCTTCCATGTTTTGGCTATTAATCCCTTGTAGATATATAGTTTTCAACCTCCCATTCTGTAGGTTGCCCTTTCATTCTGTTGATTGCTGTGCAGAAGCTTTTTTTTATAGTTTGATGCAGTCCCTTTAGTCTATTTTTGCTTTTGTTGCCTATGTTTTGGGGGTCATATCCAAGAATTGTTGCCAAGACCAATGCCAGAAATCCTTTTCCTTATGTTTTATTCTAGCACTTTTTCAGTTTCAGATCTTATATTTAAGCCTTTAATCCATTTTAACTTGATTTTTGTACATGAAATGAGCTAAGGGTCCAGTTTCATGAATCTGCCTGTGGATGACCAGTTTTCCCAGCACCATTTATTGAAGAGATTATACTTTCCACATTGTGTTTTCTTGGCACTTTTGTTGAAGATCAGTTGACCATAAATGTATATTTATTTATTTATTTATTTATTTATTTTGAGACAGAGTCTCAGTTTGTCACCCTCCGTAGAGTGCTGCGACATCATAGCTCACAGCAACCTCAAACTCTGGGGCTCAAGCAATTCTCTTGCCTCAACCTCCTGAGTAGCTGGGACTACAGGCAGCCATCACAGTGCCGGTCTATTTTTAGAGCCTCACTCTAACTTTGGCTGGTCTCGAACCTGTGCGCTCAGGCACTCCACCTGCCTCGGCCTCCCAGAGTGCTAGGTTACAGGCATGAGCCACCTCATCTGGCCAACCATAAATGTTTGAATTTATTTCTGTGCTGGGCCCGGTAATCCTAGCCACTCTGGGAGGCTGAGGTGGGTGGATTGCTTGAGCTTAAGAATTTGAGACCAGCCTGAGCAAGAGTGAGAGACCATCTCTACAAAAAATAAAAAAACTATCCAGAGGTTGTGGTGGATGTCTATAGTTCCAGCTACTCAGAAGGCTGAGGCAGGAGGATGTCTTAAGCCCAAGAGTTTGAGGTTGCTGTGAGCTGTGACGCCACGATACTCACTCTACTGAGAGCAACATAATGAGACTCTGCCTCAGGAAAAAAAAAATCCGGATGTGGTGGCTCACGCCTCTAATTCCAGCACTCTGGGAGGCTGAGGCAGGTGGGTTGCCCTGAGCTCAGAGGTTCAAGACCAGCCTGAGCCAGAGTGAGACCCCATCTCTACCAAAAAAAAGCTGGGCACTGTGTCGAGCACCTATAGTCCCAGTTAATTGGGAGGCTGAGGCAAGAGAATTGCTTAAGCCTAAGAGTTGGGGGTTGCTGTGAGCTATGATGCCACGGCACTCTATGGAGGGTGACAAAGTGAGACTCTGTCTCAAAAAAATCTTAAAATTAATAAGGTAAAAAAATTAAAAAATAAAAACAGCAAATCAAATAAGCTAATCTTATGTACTCTCAACCCTCAACCCAGAAAAAAAAAAGATTGTTTTGGTGTACTCACTTAAGCAGCACATATACTACAATTGGAACAATACAGAAAAATATAACAATTTTTAAAATCAACCATTTGGAAAAACATAAAACAAAATTGCTTTGGCTATTTGGAGCGTTTTGTGATTAAAAGTCATTAGAATTTTTTTTTTTTTTTTTAGAGAGAAAGAGTCTCACTTTGTTGCCCTTGGTAGAGTGCTGTGACTGTCACAGCTCACAGCAACCTCCAGCTCTTACGAGTAGGCACTTATCTTGCCTCAGCCTCCAGAGTAGCTGGGACTATAGGCACCCACCACAACACACAGCTGTTTTTAGTTGCAGTTTGGCTGGGGCCGGGTTTGAACCTGCCATCCTTGGTATGTGGGGCCAGCACCCTACTCCCTGAGCCACAGGCGTGCCCTAAAGTGAAAGGGACAGCTCTTGGATTTTTTTCCTCTTAGATTTGGGGGCAGACTGAAAGATCTAGTTGTTGTTGTTGTTGTTGTTTTTGAGACAGAGTCTCAAGCCATTGCCCTGGGTAGAGTGCAATGGCATCACAGTTCACAACAACCTCAAACTCTTGAGCTCAAGCAATTCTCTTGCCTCAGCCTCACAAGTAGCTGGGACTATAGGTACCTGCCACAACAACTGGCTAGTTTTCTGTTGCAGTTGTCATTGTTGCTTTAACTGGCTGGGGCCAGATTCAAACCTGCCAGCCTCTGTATGTGTGACTGGCACCCTACCCACTGAGCTACAGGCACCACAGAAAGATCTTGGTTTTTATTTTTTATTTTTTGCAGTTTTTGGCTGGGGCTGGATTTGAACCTGCCACCTCCGGCATATGGGGCCAGCGCCCTACTCCTTTGAGCCAGAGGTGCTGCCCTTATTTTTTGTTTTTATTATTATTTTTAGAGATAGAGTCTCACTTTGTCACCCTCAGTAGAATGCTGTGGCATCACAGCTCACAGCAACCTGCAGCTCTTGGGCTTAGGCGATTCTCTTGCCTCAGCCTCCCAAGTAGTCCAGCTATTTTTTTTTTGCTGGGCCAGGTTTGAACCGACCACCCTCAGTATATGGGGCTAGTGCCCTACTCATTGAGCCACAGGTGCAGCCCTGATCTTGGTTTTTACTTTTAATTATTTCTTTATTCATTTATTTATTTGAGACAGAGTGTCACTATGTCACCCTTGGTAGAGTGCAATGACATCACAGCTCACAGCAACCTCCAGCTCTTGGGCTTAAGCGATTCTCTTGCCTCAGCCCCCCAAGTAGCTGGACTACAGATGTCCACCACAACGCCCAACTATTTTTTTTAATAGATTTATTTATTTATTGCAGTTTTGGGCTGGAGCTGGGTTTGAACCTGCCACCTCCGGCATATGGGACTGGTGCCCTACTCCTTTGAGCCACAGGTGCCACCCCAAGTATTTTTTCTTTTTTAAGAGACAGTGTCACTTTATCACCCTCAGTAGAGTGCTATGACATCACAGCTCACAGCAACCTCCAGAGTGCTGTGGTGTCACAGCTAACAGCAACCTCCAACTCCTGGGCTTAGGTGATTCTTCTGCCTCAGTCTCTAAATAGCTGGAACTACAGGCGCCCACCACAACACCCAGCTATTTTTTTGTTGCAGTTTGGCCGGGGCAGGGTTTGAACCCTTCACCCTCAGTATATGGGGCCAGTGCCCTACCCGCTGAGCCACAGGCACCGCCCATGCCCAGCTATTTTTTTGTTGCAGTTGTTTAACTGGCCCTTGGCTGGGATTAAACCCTCCACCCTCAGTGTATGTGGCTGGTGCCATAACCACTGTGCTTCAGACACTGAGCCAAGATCTTGGTTTTTAAATACCCTTGTATCCCACTGTTGTGCCCGAAATTTCCCAGGACCCCCATAAAAGACTGTCCAAGACACACTCCAATGTAAAAGCACAAGGTGAGCTTTATTCAAGCCCGGGCCTGGACTCACCTGGTGGGCACACCAAGGAAGAGCCCCGAACCTGGGGTGTGGAAGGTTTTTATAGGGTACAGAAAGCAAGAAGGGCGGGTTTGGGTATGAGTACACTTTTGATTGGTGGTTATGGGTTTCTATGGTACGGGTAGGATTTGGATTGGTACGGGCTGAGGGGTGGGGGATTGCCCAGTGACTATGTAGTGGCCTGACTAGGTGGTACAGTCTGATTGGATAGCCAGGCTGCATGATTAAGGGGAATACCTGAATTTCAAGGAAACTGAAACTTATTGCCTAAAATGGCAGTGTTACTTAAGGTGGCAGCCGGGGACTTATTGCCTAAAATGGCAGTTGTTGCCTAAGGTGGCAGCTGGGGCCCAAAATGGCGTTAGCCCGGTTCTCTCATTCCCCCCTTTCCATGCACATTTAGAGCTCAATCATGAGTCTCCGGGGTACTGTCATTTAAGGGAGCTAGGGGAACATACTGAGAGTGCAGGACTAATAACTGTACAGTATTGATTCTGGCCTACACGAAAGCAGTTAAGTGGTTAATGATGCAGGGCCCAGTAGTTAGGAGCAGAAGTAAAGATCAGGAGGGGGCCTGCACCACTAATAAGAACCAGAGCTCCTTGGAGACATGGCCAATTTAGAACTGAAGTAGTTAAAGTATAAGATATACTACGACATCACGTGTGAGAAAGCACATTAGAGAGAAAATGAATAGGAGGGCATGTTAAAAGGAGATGGGAGGCTGGTCACGGTGGCTCCCAGCAGAAATCCCAATACATTGAAAGGCTGAGGCAGGAGGATTGCTTTAGGCTAGGAGTTTGAGACCAGCCTGTGCAACATAGCAAGACTCCATATCTACAAAATAGAAATAAAAAAAAAATAGAATGTGGGAAGAGAGATGCCAGAAGCAGAGAGGAGCAGGCACATCTCCACACTTGGGCACCTTCTGTCAGTGAAAGTTTTACAATTGTTTCCCAAACTCCATCAGAAAAAGAGAGATAAGTGGCTTAAGGAGAAGGAAAGAAAAGTTTATTACTTTGCTGGCAAAGGAGGAAAATGGCAGACAATGGTCTCAAAATCCAAATTCCTGCTTGTGAGCAGATCAGCGCTTTTAAAGGTTCTGGTCCCATAATCCCATCTTGGGCCAGTCTCATGACCTCAGCCTGGATTCATTTTATCTCTAGCTAAGGGGACCTCCACCCATTTTATCTTCAGCTAAGAAGATATTGACCTCTGCCCAGATGATTCCCTTGAGATAACTCCTGTGGCACAAGGAACCAAAAAGTATCCCTGCCTCTCCCAACCCCCACCCTGAGGCAGGGACACAGGTTTCAGTTCTCCAAAAGTTGAGGAGACAGAAAATATTTTTATCAGCTCAGCACCTGTAGCTCAGTGGCTAGAATGCCAGCCACATACACTAGAGCTGGTGGGTTCGAATCCAGCCCAGGCCCACCAAACAACAATGACGACTGCAGCCAAAAAAATAGCCCAGGGTTGTGGCAGGCGCCTGTAGTCACAGCTACTTGGGAGGCTAAGGCAGGAGAATCGCTTAAGCCCAAGTCATTGTGAGCTATGACGTCACAACACTCTACCCAGGGTGACTTAGTGAGACTCTGTCTGAAAAAAAAAAAGAAAAGAAAATATTTTTACCATTTTTTCCCCAGAACATTCCCCTGCAACACTTCTCTTGGATTCCATTAGGGCAGAATATGTGTCAGTTCTCTGTGGTCAGGTCAGGTCCCATGACTGCAGTGAAAAGAATCTCAGGGATAAAAGTGAAAGTGAGATTTCGGTCTGAAATTACTAGGAACCTCCAAGAAGGAAAGGAGGAAGAGGAAAGGAAGGAACCAGAAAAACCCTTAGACCACTTAATTAAAACTTGGAGTGACCAGATGATCCAGAGGTTCATCAAAGAATGGGAATTCCTCCCTCCCTCCCTCCCTCCCTCCCTTTTTCTCTCTCTCTTTCAAGACGAGGTCTCATTCTTTTGCCCAGGCTAGGGTAGTGTAAGGTGACCAGATGTCCTGCTTTTGGCAGGACAGTCCTGATTTTTAACAATTTGTCCCGCTCCCATGGCGTTTTAAAAAAGTCCCGATTTTTGGAAAGAATGCATGACAAGCTAGGGAACGGAGGGACAATGGGAAGGGAATATACTGTTTTTTGGCTGCTGAAAAGGTTAATGTAACTCCATTTGGGAATGAAGAGGTTAATGTAACTTCATTTGGAAATGAAAAGGCTAATGTAAACTCCCTACTTCCCTCCTGGGCACGGTGGCCTAGATGGACTGGTGCCCTACTCCTTTGAGCCACAGGCACTGGCTGCTCTATACATAATTTTTTTTTTAATGTATTATATTTGTAAATTGTACTTATGTTGAAATTTAAAAAATATATACTACAATACTATTTTTGCATTCTATGAAAATTTTTGTTGCTCCATATAGACCAAATTTTTAATTAAGAACACCCCTCCCAACCCCCCCATCCCCCATCAATGGTGTCCCCCTTTACCAATGTTAAAATGTGGTCACCTTAGGGGAGTGGTGCCATCATAGCTCACTGAAGCCTCCAACTATCCTCCCCTTCCCCAGCCTCTGGTGTCACTGAGATTATACACATCCCTGGCAGAATGGGAATTTCTTTCTTTCTTTCTTTCTTTAATTTTTTTCTGAGACAGAGTCTCGCCATGTTGCCCTCAGTAGAGTGCTATAGCATCAGAGCTTGCATCAACCTCAAACTCTTGGGCTTAAGGGATTCTCTTGCCTCAGCCTCCCAAGTACCTGGGATTATAGGTGCCCACCATGACATCCAGCTATTTTCTTTTTTCTTTTTTTTGCAGTTTTTGGCCTGGGCTGGGTTTGAACCCACCACCTCCGGTATATGGGGCCAGCACCCTACTCCTTTGAGCCACAGACGTTGCCCATCGTCCAGCTATTTTTTGGTTCTAGCCGTCATTGTTGTTTGGCAGGTCTGTGCTGGAATTGAACCCGCCAGCTCCGGTGTATGTGGCTGGTGCCCTATCTGCTGAGCTACAGGCGCCAAGGCCCCACTATTTTTAGAGATGAAGTCTCTCTCTTGCTCAGACTGGTCTCCAACTCCTGACTCGAGCAGTCTATCTGCCTTTGCCTCTGCCTCTGCCTCTGAGAGTGCTAGGATTACAGATGTGAGTGGCTGTGCAGTGCCCACCCTAGTGACATTTACACATAGCAACTAGAATGTTCATAGCCACTCAATTTACAATTGCAAAGATGTGGAAACAGCCCAAGTGCCCATCAACCACCAATGGATTAATAAACTGGTTTGTGTATAGCATGGAATATTATTCATCCCTAAAAAAAAAAGATGGAAATTTTGAATCTTTTTAACAACCTCAGTGGATCTGGAGAATATTCTCTGAAGTAAAATATCATGATAATTAGCAGGACATTGCCGCGGGTGCCTATAGTCCCAGCTACATGGAGCCTGAGGCAAGAGAGTTGCTTAAGCCCAAGAGTTTGAGGTTGCTGTGAGCTGTGAAGTCACGGCACTCTACCAAAGGCAACATAGTGAGACTCTGTCTCAAAAAGAAAAAAAAAAATACCAATTTGAAACTAGGAGATTAACAATCACAGACCCACAGGAGAGAAAAATCTCAATTATATTCAAGAAGGGAGGAGAGGAGGGGGCTCAGTAGCTTCCCACCCAGTGGGTATAGTGCATGGATATATGACACACTCCTTGGGTGTAGGACACAGCTACAACTCGGATGTTTACCTGTCATGTGTAAATTATATAACCTAACGGTTTGTACCCTCACATTAATCGTAAAAAAAAAAAAAAAAAATGAAAAAAAATTGCTGTCTTTACAGGATTTAATTCCACCAAGAAGGGGAGGCAATAAACATAACAAAGTAATGAGAAGAGGATGAAAATTGTGGCAAGGGGGGGGTAGAAATAAATATTTAGCAGGAAAAGGACAGGGGATTCTACTAGGGGAAAGTGGCCATTTTAAATAGGGTGGTCTGGGCCTGTCCAAGTGCGGTGGAGTGTATAACCAACTGATCACAGCTAGTTACAGACTCCTTTGCTCTTTCTTCACTCACTTAGTCTTAATAATAATAAGATAAATATGCTGATCCTTATTAAGAGGCAGCTTGCAATAAAGAGTTGGAGGATGTGAGGAAGAAAGCCAAGAGGATGTCTGGGTGAAGAATATCCAGAAATAAGGCACTTGTGCAAAAGTCCTCGCAAAGATATAAAAAAGCAGTAGGAGGACAGGCGTGGCAGCTCATGCCTGTAATCCTAGTGTTGCGAGAAAATGAAGCCCAATGGAGACAGTGAACACCCAAACACCGTATTTAAGAGGAAAAAGGCTTTTATTTGGCCAGCGTAGCAAAGGGCATAGAAGAATTCAACATGGCCTCGCTCTCAGACTGGCTTGGTTTTTCCCTTTTTATCTCCAGTCAAAAAGTTCCAGCCCACGGGTACCTTTCTCATTGTTTGGTTTGAATCAAGCAGGAGAAGAGGGGGAGGGCTCCAGCTTTTAGAGAACCACTGGCTGTTACAGAAGCCAAACCGAGAGTTAGTTTTTAGGTCCCAGGAAGTTAGGTTTACAAATTCCTAAGAGATGAGTCACCACAGGGAGGACCTCGCAGCTATATCCTTGGGGCCTCCTTGAGAAGACCTCTGTTCTCTTAGAGCTCACTCCCCCCCCATCCCCCCTCAATAGCTCTCTAGGAGGCTGAGGCGGGTGGATTGCTTGAGCTCAGTTCAAGAACATCCTGAGTAAGAGTGAGACCTTGTCTTTAAAAATAGCTGGGCCTGGTAGCCCTGTGGATCAGTGAGTAGGGCGCCGGCCCCATATACCGAAGGTGGTGGTTTCAAACTCAGCCCTGGCCAAAGTGCAACAAAAAATAGCTGGGCCTTATGGCTGGTGCCTGTAGTCCCAGCTACTTGGGAGGCTGAGGCAATAGAATCAACTTAAGCCCAAGAGTCTGAGGTTGCCGTGAGCTACAGTGCTAGTGCACTGTACCGAGGGTGAAAAAGTGAGACTCTGCCAGAAAGAAAGAAAGAAAGAAAGAAAGAAAGAAAGAAAGAAAGAAAGAAAGAAAGAAAGAAAGAAAGAAAGAAAGAGAGAAAAAAAGGCAGTGTGGATGGAACACAGTGGCAAAGGGCAAAGTAATGGGAGTGGCTGAGAGTTTGGGAGCTTTGTGTTTAGATAGCTCAGGAGTGCAGTCACTGCTGGAATGACTAAAGCTTTGTCTCTTCCTTTTATCCTGTTTTCTTGGAGAGGGGGCCCGGTTAATTACAATGCTCTCAGGCAACCTTACCACAGGCCCTAGATAAGATTAAAGACCTAGGGCTGCCCTCTTCACTGCAACCTCCAACTCCCAGGCTGAAGTGATCCTCCTGCCTCAGTCTCCTGATCACAGACAGGCACCATGATGTCTGGCTATTTTTTTTTTTTTTTTTAGAGACAGATTCTCACTTTATCACCTTTGGTAGAATGCTGTGGCATCACAGCTTACAGCAACCTCATGCTGTTGGGCTTAGGTGATTGTCTTGCCTCAGCCTCCCGAGTAGCTGGGACTATAGGAACCCGCCACAATGCCCAGCTATTTTTTGTTGCAGTTTGGCCGTGGCTGGGTTTGAACCTGCCACCCTTGGTATATGGGGCTGGCGCCCTACTCACTGAGCCATAGGCGCTGCCCACATGTTACTTTTGTAGGATTCAAGGCAATGTTGTAATGTGTGGACTGTGCCCATTTGTGAATTTACCTATCCCCTCCACCCCTGTCAGATTTTAAAAAGTATGTACACGTTTGTGTTGATCATTTAACAAATGTGAATTTTCGCTTCCATTTTGTGACTCGGTTGCATTGAATGGGTGCAAATACAAATATTTCTTGACTGTCAAGGGACTCTGGAAGCTTGTTCTTTTCTCAAGATCTGTATCACAGGGCAGTAAAGGCAGAGGGCAGGAAGGCCTGAGATTCAATCTAGAAGCTTCTAGGGAGCAGCCAGTGACAAGTCACCAAAGTGGGGAGGAGGCGGTGAGTGTGAGAAGTGAGTGGGAGCCAGGATATGACCTTGGACCCTGGAAAGAGATTTAAAAGGGAGTGGGCTGCTGCCTAGAGACAGCTGTGAGGACTCTGCTTGGGTACCCGGAAATCCCACAGGAGCGGAGTCCTTAAGTCCACTGGTTCACTCTGGACAAGGGAGGGTAGGTTTTAGTCCTCCATAGCTGGAGGAATCTGGAGCACTGCCCTGCCACTGGGAAAACATCTGCCAGTTTAACCCCTTCACTTCCACTAGAGCTCCCTCAGTAGAGCTCTGTGGACCTCCTCTCACACCTCACCCCTGCTGACCCCACCTGGCTCCCAGCCCACCGCAGGGACCGTGGTGGGACCTCAACAATAGCACGGGAAGGGAGGACTCCCACAAAGTGCTGCACCACCCTGGAAGGCAGCTCTTGGCCCTGGCCCTCAGGCCCAGCCCTCATTCCTTCCTTGGAGCAGCAATTGGGCGAAAGGTTTTGGCAATGACTGTGGACAACAGCGGACACTCCAATCAGGGTAACCTGGCTCAGACACGTGACTGGAAAAAGATCGGATTTTGTCAGGTTTAAAGAGGAGTGGGACCTTCTGATCCAGCTTCAGAAGGCTCTGCAGAGGAAGCCTGTGTTTGCATGCACGCCGGAAACAGTGCTGCAGTGCTGGGGACACATTTCTCCTGGAGGTGGAGCAAGGACATTCCAGCTTCGCCCTCCCTTGTGGTGCCAAGTGGAAAATACTGATCTGCATGAATCATCTGTACGGGCAACTTTAGGAACTGGTGAGCTAAGAAATTTGGTATTGTCCATAATGTTTGTCTAGAACCAAGGTTGGGAAGGTTTCTGTGAAGGGCTGGATAGTAAACAGTAGGCGTCTGGGGCCATGCAGGCTTAGCCTGAACTACAGTGCTTCTCTTTTATCTCTGGCTTTGCTTTTCATGGTTTCAGTTATCCAGGATCTGAAGGTATTGGGTGGAAAATTCCAGAAATAAAGCATACATTTTAGAACCTTCACTGTTTCTGAGCAGCTGTTGAGGTCTCCATCAGGGCAGTTCTTCCTGGTCTGGAACTGGAATCCACCCTCCAGCTATGGAGGACTAAAACCTGCCCTCCCTTGTCCAGAGTGCACCAGTGTCCAGGGATTCTGTGCTGTGCACCCTCCCCCACCTTTACTAATTGAGGAGCCCTCTGGGTCATTACATAAGATCAAGCAGAGCAGTATCACAGTGCTGTCTTCCAGTAACCCCCATGTTACTTTTTTTTTTTTTTTTTGAAACAGAGTCTCTGTGGCCCTGGGCAGAGTGCCATGGCATCATAGCTCACAGTAACCTCAAACTTCTGGGCTCAAGCCATCCTCCTGCCTAGGCCTCCTAGAGTGCTGGGATTACAGTGTGAGTCACTTCATGTAGCCCTTTTTCTAATTTTAGTAGGAAGGAGGTCTCACTGTTGCTCAGGCTAGTCTCAATCTTTTTTTTTTTTTTTTGAGACAGAGTCTCACTACGTCGTCCTCCATAGAGTGCTGGGGCGTCATAGCTCACGGCAGCCACTAACTCTTAGGCTTAAGCAATTCTCTTGCCTCAGCCTCCCAAGTAGGTGGGACTATAGCACCTGCTAGAACGACTGGAGATTTTTGTTGTGGTGGTTGTAGTTGTCATTGATGTTTAACAGGCCCCTGGCTGGGTTCAAACCCTCCAGCCCTGGTGTATGTGGCTGGCGCCCTAGCCGCCGAGCTACAGGCACCAAGTCTCGAACTCTTGAACTCAAACAATCTACCTGTCTTGGCCTCCCAGAGTGCTAGGATTACAGGCATGAGCCACCATACTGGGCCACAGGAAGATATTTTGAGAGAGCCCACATTCACACAACTTTTATTATAGTATATTGTTACTATTTTTTTTTTTTTTT
>NW_003852696.1:484338-486360 GCF_000181295.1 Otolemur garnettii
CCCCATCCCCCACCTCCATCCCCCACTCCACTTCACCCCACCCCTCTGGCCAGGATAAGGAAGAACTACTGTACTCCATGCCTTTTTTTTTTGGAGACCAGATCTACTTCTGTTGCCCCAGGCTAGAGTGCAGTCATGTCATTAGCTCACTGCAACCTCAAAATCCCAGGCTGAAGTGATCTGCCTCAGCCTCCATAGTAGCTGGGACTATGGTGGGTGCATGCCTCCACACCTGGCCAATTTTTCTAATTTTATTTATTTATTTATTTATTTATTTATTTTTTGCAGTTTTTGGCCAGGGCTGGGTTCGAACCCGCCACCTCCGATTTATGGGGCCAGCGCCCTACTCCTTTGAACCACAGGCACTGCCCCCAATTTTTCTAATTTGTGTAGAATGTGGTAGGTTAGGGGAATAGAATCTGCCCCCCCTCCCCCATGTTGCTTGGTCTGTTCTCAAACTTCTGGCCTGAAGGATCCTCCCACTGGGCCTAGACTCTTATAAAAGCAGCCCTGGGCAGTCATGACCCTTTTTTTTTTTTTTTTTTTTTTTGCAGTTTTGTTGGCCAGGGCTGGGTTTGAACCCACCGCCTCCAGTATATGGGGCCGATGCCCTACTCCTTGAGCCACAGGAGCCATCCATCATGACCATGTTTTAACAGAACTTTATTGTGAGGATTGAAATTTTGAATTTAACATAATTTTCTTGTGTTACAAAACTAGTCCTTTGAGGCTTGGTGCCCATTGCTCAGTGGTTAGGGTGCCATCCACATTCACTGGGGCTGGCAGGTTCCAACCCATCCTGGGCCTGCTAAAAAAAATAACAATGACAACTGCAACAGAAAAATAGCGGGGCATTGTGGGAGGCACGTGTAGTCCCAGCTACCTGGGAGGCTGAGGCAAGAGAATTCCTTAAGCCCAACAGTTTGAGGTTGCTATGAGCTGTGATGCCACAGTACTCTACCAAGGCTGACATAGTAAGACTGTTTCAAACAAACAAAAAAACAATGAAAAAAGGAAAAAAATCCTTAAAAATGTATACAGAGGCTGGGCACGGTGGCCTGTAATCCCACCATTCTGGGAGGCCTAGGCAGGAGGATGGCTTGAGCTCACAAATTCCAGACCAGCCTGAGCCAGATCTAGACCTCGACACTAAAGATAGCTGGGTGTTGTGGCAGACGCCTGTAGTCTCATACTCCAGAGACTGAGGCAATAGAATCACTTGAGCTCTAGAGTTTGAGATTGGGCAGCGTCTGTGACTCAGTGAGTAGGGCCCTGGCCCCATATACTGAGGGTGGCAGGTTCGAACCTGGCCCCCACCAAACTGCAACAAAAAAATAGCTGGGCATTGTAGTCCCAAGTAGCTGGGACTACAGGCACCCACCACAAGGCCCGTCTATTTTTTGTTGAAGTTGTCATTGTTGTTTAGCTGGCTCGAGCTGGTATCAAACCCATCATCTTTGGTGTATGTGGCAGGCTCCTTAACCACTGTGGTATGGGTGCCAAGCTGTAATACAACCTTTTTGGAAGGAAGGATGGAGAACTCCCAAAGAACTCAGGCTAGACCTCCCAATTCATCCTGCAACCCCATTACTGGCCATCTATCCAGAAGGTAAAAAAAAAGTCCTTTTCCTAGACTTGGCCCCTGTAGCTCAGTGGCTAGGATGCCAACCACATACACAGGAGCTGGCAGGTTCAAACCCAGCCCGGGCCTGCCAAACAACAATAACAACTACAACCAAAAAATAACTGGGCATTGTGGCAGGTGCCTGTAGTGGGCACCTGTGTTCTCAGCTATTTGAGAGGCTGAGGCAAGAGAATCACTTAAGCCCAAGAGTTGGAGATTGCTGTGAGCTGTGACCCCACCACACTCTACTGAGGGTGACATAGTGAGACTCTGTCTCAAAAAAAAAAAATCCTTTTATCATAAGGACACTTGCACTAGACTATTTATCACAGTTCAATTTATAATTGCCAAAATGCCCACCAACCCAGGAATGGATTGGCAAGCTGTGGTATATGTAT
>NW_003852696.1:487503-488968 GCF_000181295.1 Otolemur garnettii
GCCTCCCAAGTAGCTGGGACCACAGGCGCCTGCCACAAAGCCCAGCTATCTTTTGGTTGCAGCAGTCATTGTTGTTTTGGTGGGCCCAGGCTGGATTCAAACCTGCCACCTTAGGTGTATGTGGCTGGCGCCTTAGCCACACTTGAGCCACAGGTGCCGAGCCAGCCATGAGGTAACTATTAACATCACTATTTTAAACATGAGAACTGAAGCTTAAACCCCCTACTTACGTGTCTTGACTATTCCAAATTTACCTCTCGAATTTCTTTTTTTTTTTTTTTTTGAGACAGAGCTTCAAGCAGTCCCCCTGGGTAGAGTGCTATGGCATCATAGCTCACAGCAACCTCCAAGTCCTGGGCTCAAGCGAGTCTCCTGCTTCAGCCTCCCAAGTACCTGGGACCACAGGCACCCATCATAACACCCGGCTATTTTTTGGTTGCAGCTGTCATTGTTGTTTGGTGGGCCTGGGCTGGATTCGAACCTGCCACCTTAGGTGTATGTGGCTGGTGACTTAGCCACTTGAGCCACAGGTGCTGAGCCTACCTCTCCAATTTCCTAAGTCTTCAGTAGCTGTGAAGTGAATGAAGCATGTAGGACATGGGATTTCCCCAAATCAAGGTGAATTGCTTGAGCTATGAGTTCAAGATCAGCCTGAGCAAGAGTGAGACTTCCATCTCTACTAAAAATAGAAAAATTAGCCAGACATTGTGGCAGGAACCTGTATTCCGAACAACTCGGGAGGTTGAGGCAGGAGGATCTCTTGAGCCCAAGAGTTTGAGGTTGCTGTGAGCTATGATGACTCCATGGCACTCTACCCAGGATGATAGAATGAGACTCCATCTCAAAAAAGAAAAGAAGAAAAAGTTTAAAAAATATTATCTCTGGGCAGGGTGAGGTGCCCCATACCTGTAATCCCAGCACTCTGGGAGGCTGAGGTGGGTGGATTGCCTGAGTTCACGGGTTTGAGACTAGCCTGAGCCAGAGTGAGACCCCTGTCTCTAAAAATAGCCAGTCATTGTGGCAGAAGCCTGTAGTCCCAGTTACTCGGGGGAGGCCGAGGCAAGAGGATTGCTCAAACCCCAAGAGTTTGAGGTTGGCGTGAGCTGTGATGTCACAGCACTCTACCAAGGGCAAGAAAGTGAGAGCTCTGTCTCAAAAAATAATAAAAGCTCTTGACTGTAATCTTAGCATTCTGGGAGGCCTGGGACTGAGGCGGGTGGTTCTCTTGAGCTCAGGAGTTCAAGACTAGCCTAAGTGAAAGTGGGCCTCCCCTTCCTCTCTACTGGAAAAATAAAACAAAACAAAACAGTAAAATGAATTGGGCAATGTGGTGGGGGCCTGTTGTCTCATCTGCAGGGGAGGGGTGGTCAGGAGGATCACTTGAGCCTAAGAGTTTGAAGTTACTGTGAGCTGTGACTCCACTGGATGCTCTACAAGGGCAACAGAGTGAGACTCTTCTCAAAAA
>NW_003852696.1:489358-493404 GCF_000181295.1 Otolemur garnettii
AGAACTATTGTCTTGTGGTTGCACTTAGGTGGCAATTGCTATTATAAAAAGACCTCTTTGGAAGTTGAAGGGACCACTGGCTTCAAGCAAAAGTACTTTGAAGATGACAGATCTCTTGGTGTGTGAGGAAGGACAAGAGTCACAACCCCTGAAGAGGGACACAAGAGAATCCAAACTGAGGGAAGAAGATGAGGAAGATGCTGAGCTCATCTTCGTTGGGGTGGAAGATGTAAATAATGACGCTGAAATTGTCTTTGTCAGGATGGTTTCAAAACCGGCCATTTCAAACATTTTGAATAGAGTTCCCCCAGGCTCCTATTCAAGAAGAAAGAAAAGCCATCTCCATCAAGATTCTGCTCAGGGGTCTCAGCCTGCAAATCACACGGCCCCACAGCAGACAGCAAAAAACGTGGTGCTGGTTCCTCCATCTGAAGGGAGATCGACAGATGGTCCTATGACGCTTGAGTCTTCATCTAAACCTGGTTGTGAAATGAGCTCACCACAAGTTGTTCCTCAGAATTCCTTGGATTTGCGCTCTGCAAAACCTCAGGGCCCAGTAGGAACTATGCTCTCTGTGGGAGGCAGAGATGAGAGTCCTTGGGATTCAAAGCGACTCTCCATTTCGGATATAAACAGCAAGAATCTCAAAAGGGCTAAACTCAGGGATGGAATCCCAGGGGTGTGCTCTTTAGTTGTGGTCTCCTCTGATATCTCTCCCATAATGACCAGTTCACCCTCCCGGGGCGTCCCCAACACATCAAGCTGTGTTCAGGATGAAGCATCATTTCTGTGGGCTGATGATAATGAAAAGCCACATTTCAGTCTTGTGGATCCAGATGGAGCAAATGGCCCTGAAGGTCTGGTACTAACAGACTTTTCTAGTCTGGCAAGTCAAAACAAGAACTTTGACCCTGAGAAAGGAAATCTGGTCATGCTACTTAGTGACTTCTACTACGGACAGCATAAAGGAGATGGGCTGCCAGAGCAGAAGACACACACAACCTTTAAATGCCTCAGCTGCTTGAAAGATTTGAAGAATGTTAAGTTTATGAATCACATGAAGCATCATTTGGAACTTGAGAAGCAGAAGAGCGATAGCTGGGAAAACCATACCACCTGCCAGCACTGCCACCGACAGTTTCCCACTCCCTTCCAGCTGCAGTGTCACATCGACAGTGTGCACACTGCCCAGGAGCCCTCTCCTGTCTGTAAGATCTGTGAATTGTCATTTGAAACAGATCAGGTCCTGCTGCAACACATGAAGGACAATCATAAGCCCGGAGAAATGCCCTATGTGTGTCAGATTTGCCATTACAGATCGTCGGCCTTTGTTGATGTGGAAACACATTTTAGAACGTGCCATGCTGACACAAAAACTTTGCTTTGTCCATTTTGTCTCAAAATTTTCAAAACTGCACCACGATATGTAAATCATTTTTGGAGTCACTGGAACAAGAGGGTGTTTCGATGTCCCAAGTGCCGGCTACAGTTTTTGACTTCGAAAGAGGAAGTAGAGCACAAAACCAAGAATCATCAGACATTTAAAAAGCCAGAGCAAATAGAAAGGTTACCTCCTGGAACAAAAATTATTATTCAAACTTCAGCTCAACCAAGATGAAGAGATGTGGCTTCCGTTATTGTAAACAACACTGAGCTGGGCTGTCAACTATAAAATCTTGGCTATGGACACTAGAGATTTTAGACTCCCTTGCCACAAGAGTTCTAGCTAAAAATATTTTCTTTCTTTGTTTTTTTTTTTTTTTAAATTGAGACAGAGTCTCAATGTCACTTGGCAGAGGGCTGCTCAAGCGATTCTCTTGCCTCAGCCTCCCTAGTAGCTGGGACTATAGGTGCTGACCACACCTGACCATTTTTTTGTTGTTGTTATTTAGCAGGCCCAAGACGGGTTCCAACCCACTAGCCTTGGAGAATGTGGCTGGCACTCCTACCACTGAGCTATGGGCACCCAGCCTAAAAATATTTTGTATACATCTCCAAGAATTCTGAAAGACAGAAGTGAGGCTCGGCCATCTGTATATCTATGGCTTCAGATGCTAAAAAGTAGTGGCATCAACTGTCAGGTTTTACACCTCTTGTCAGCTATCTGTTATCTAGAAGTAGCTCAGAATTCTGTTTCATGCCCGCTCCCATTCAAAACCTTCCCCGCAAAGTAATCAGTATTCTTACCTCAACAGCTATAGATTTTTCCTGTTTCTGAACTTTTTATTTATTTATTTATTTTTATTTTAAATTTTTTTAGTGAGCACTTTGGCTCCTCTGTAATGTTTCTGAACTTTTATTTTATTTTTTGAGACAGAGTCTCACTCTATCACCCTGGGTGGAGTGCCATGGTGTCCTAGCTCCCAGCAACTTCAAAGTCCTGGGCTCAAGTGATCCTCATGTCTCACCTTCCTAAGTAGCTGGGACTATAGGCGCTTGCCACAATACCCGGCTAGTTTTTCTATCTTTAGTGGATACAGGGTCTCACTCTTGCTCAGGCTGGTCTGGAACTCCTGAACTCAAGTGATCCATGCACCTTGGCTTCCCAGAGTGCTAAGATTACAGGTATGAGCCTGTTTTTGAACTTTAAATAAATGGAATTTCCCAGCACTTTGGGAGGCTCAGGCAGGTGGATTGCCTGACCTCAGGAGTTTGAGACCAGCCTGAGCCAGAATGAGACCCTGTCTCTAAAAAAATGGATTCTTGTCTGGCTTTTAAAGAAGCAAGATACATTTTGGCTCTGTGTAACAGTAAAAGCACATTCTTTTTCAATGCTGGGTAGAATTCCATTGAGTGAACATGACATAGTTTTATATGTCTGTTTGACTGTTGGTGTGCTTTGAGGCTTATTCTTTGGCTGTCTGGAGAAAGCTGCTCTGTTTGTGCATATCTTTTGGTAGACATGTAGTCATTTTTCTTTTCCTTTTTTTTTTTTTTTTGAGACAGAGTCTCATCTGTCACCCTCGGTAAAGTGCTGTGGCATCATAGCTCACAGCAACCTCAAACTCTTGGGCTCAAGTGATTCTCTTTTCTTAGCCTCCTGAGTAGCTGAGACTACAGGTGCCTGACTGAATAAATGTAGTCATTTTTGATGGGCACACATAGCTGTAAGGGCAAATGCTGCCATTGTGTGCATTTAGCTTTAGTGTAGATTTAATATAATTGAAAAAATGAGGTTTTTTTTTTTTTTAAGACAGAGTCTCTGCTGCCTTGCTAGAGTGCCTGGGACTCAGCTTTGCTCAACAGCAACCTCAAACCCCTGGCATCAAGTGGGACTACAGGTGCTTGCCACAATGCCCAGCTAATTTTTTGATTTTCATTAATAAAAGAGACAGGGTCTTCCTCTTGTTCAGGTTGGAAAATAATTTTCATACCACCATCAATATTTCTGAAGGCCATTGCTGCTGATCCAACACCTTGTACTGATAGTCCTTGACATTAGTGTCCTTTTATTGAAGTTGTAGTGGTATATACAACTTGGTGGTTTTAACCTGCATTTCCCTGATGAGTTATTTTTACATGGTTATTGACCACTTGGATAGTGTCCTCTTTTACATGTCTATTTCAAGTCTTGCTCCTTCCTTTCCTTTTAAAAAATTGGGCTGTCAACTGGGAAGTTTATGGAACCACTGAGACACTGGAAATGTCCTACATTCTGATCTGGATGGTGCATTCATGGGTATACGTGTGTACACTAAGGTTGGTCTTTCATGTGTCTTATTTAAAAAAATTATCTTTTGAGAAAAATGACAAGCAGTTATTGAAGGAGTGTTTATCAACATGTAACGTGAACAAAATAAGACTATTACAGTAACTTCATTTTGAATCTCATCTGGCACCAACTGTCTTTTAAAAAGTTATAAGTCATGGGGCAGCACCCGTGGCTCAAAGGAATAGGGCACTGGCCCCACATGTCAGGTGGCGGGTTCAAGTGAAGCCCCAGCCAAAAACTGTAAAAAAAAAAAAAAAAAAGTTATTTTTTGGGGACATTTTTATGCTTTAGAATAGAAGAAAAAGAGTCTAATTAGCAAATAATACATAATTAA
>NW_003852696.1:493926-498629 GCF_000181295.1 Otolemur garnettii
TTTTTTTTTTTTTTTTACACAGTCTCACTGTCAACCTTGGTAGAGTGCCATGGTATCACAGTTCACACTACCCTCTAACTCTTGGGTTTAAGTGATTCTCTTGCCTCAGTCTTCCAAGTAGCTGGATTACAAGTTCCCCCAACAACGTCTGCCTATTTTTTTTAGAGATGAGGTCTTCCTCTTGCTCGGTTTGGTCTTTAAGTTCAAGTAATCCATCCACGTCGGCCTTCCAGAGTGCTAGGATTAAAGGTATAACCCACAATGCCCATCCAGAACTGACTGAATAGCAACAAATTAAAAGCTGCATATAAACTGACAGTGAATTTTTTTTTTTTTTTTGCAGTTTTTGGACCAGGCTGGGTTTGAACCCGCCACCTCTGGCATATGGGTCAGATGCCCTTACTCCTTTGAACCACAGGCGCCGTCCCAGTGAACTTTTTCTGTAAAGAGCCAGGTAATAAATGTTTTAGGCTTTTCCTGTATGGTCTTTAGCAATCAATGTTGCTCTTTAATAACAGAAGGAAAACAGATAATGGACAATACCTCAAGGAATGGGCATGCCCATGTTTCAATAAAACATTATTTATGAACAATGACGTTGAGATTTCATATAATTTTCACATACCACAAAATTCTTTATCGGGAAGCCATCAAAAAAAAAAAAAAATCTGAGATGCGAGTGGTGGTTCACGCCTTTAATCCCAACACTGGGATGCTGAGGCAGGTGGATCACTTGACCTCAGGAGCTCCACATCTGCCTGAGCAAGAGCGAGACCGTGTCTCCAAAAAGAAGACATTGTTGGGCATTGTGGGTGCCAGTAGTCCCAGCTCCTGGGGAGGATAAGGTAAGAGGACCTCTTGAACCCAAGAGGTCAAGGTTGCTGTGAGCTATGATAACATCAATGCACACTACCTAGGGTGACAGTGAGACTCTGTCTCAAAAAACAAACATTTCTTTTTACATAGCTGCAAGCTGAACAAAAAACAGGTGGCAGGCTGGATCAGAATGATCTCAAATGCGACTCCAGGAGGGTGAATGTCTCAGTCAGTCGTTTGGTGAAGTTCTTAAACACGGGGCAGTAAGCTAGTGTTTTTATGGAAGGAGGCTCACAACTGAGGATTATGACAGCTAGATTCCTGGTGGGCAAATTATCTCCAGATTCTACCGGGTGATCTGCCCTGGAACCTTGACCAGAAGTAGCTGCGAAGTATTCGCTGCCCTCCGGGTCAGCTTCATCCTGCAACCCACCGTCGCCGCTAGGGGCGCCAGAGTGCGCGCATGCGCCCCTTGCATACCGCGCCGACCTTACGCCCGTACCTGGCGGCCAATCACAGGTCGCCCTGGACGCGCGTGCGGCGCCGAGTGCGCCGGCGTCCCCCGTGCCTGGGGCCTGAGGAGGCGTCATCGCCGCCGGCTTCGCCCCGGGGAGCATCTCCGGGGCGGGTGTGTAGCCGGCTGCTTGGGACAGCGGGCAGCTCAGGGACAGCCGCCCACCCGGACCAGTAAGGATGGGGGCGTGGCGTGACTCGGCGCGTTTCCCGAGGCGAGACGGGAGGGATTGCCTGGCTGGCCGGCGGCCACATCCCTGCGGTCCGGACGCTGCTCCTGGACCGCGCTGCGGGAGCGGCCTGTCCAGTGCCCCGACCTCAAGGGAGTGCGGGCCAGGCGGCCTCGGGCTGATCCCACGGCCCGCTCCCGAACACCCCTTTCCCTAATCTCAGCAGGCGCCACTTTGAATCACCCTCCCCTTTCCTATCTTCCCCACAGGGCGCCCTCGCCCGAGGCTAGGCCCTGCCTGGTCTCCCGGAGGATGGCGTCTATCATGGCTCCTGGTCCCCTTTCCATCCCCTCCCCCTCCTGCCCCATCGGTGGTCTCGGTGCCGCTTAATGCGTTTGAAAACCTTAAGCCTGTTTTGCGGCCTCAGGCCCACCCCCACTCTGGAAATCCGAGTGCTAAGATCGCAAAGACATTTAAATCTGTTGTGTGTCTCTCTCCTATCTCAACATTTTATTTTTCTTGTTTACTGCGTGTCCGCCAAAACACTGTTGCAGCGACCCGGACTCTTGTGAAGCCCCCCCTTGAGAGCCAGCACCCAGGTTAAATTGGAGTCTTGTGATTAGGTCGTTTCTCACGTGGGGAGTTTTACTGAAGGAGGGTAGATTGGAGATTTTGAGGAAAAGAGTTTAGTTCTCTTTTCTGTTTAAATGTGAGTTGCTGGTAAACGTCCAAATGGCAATGTCAGGTAGGCGGTGGGATATAAAATGTTCTTGTGTAACGGCTCGATGCCCATAGCTCAGTGGTTAGGGCGCCGGCCACATACACCCAGGTTGGTGGGTCCCAACCTGGCCTGGGCTTGCTAAACAACAGTGACAACTGCAACAAAAAATAGCTGGGCGTTGTGGGGGACGCCAGCAGTCCCAGCTACTTGGGAGGCTGAGGCAAGAGAATCACTTTGAGCCCAAGAGTTTGAGGTTGTTGTGAGCTGTGACGCCATGGCACTCTGCCGAGGGCGGCATAGTGAGACTCTTGTCTCAAAAACAAACAAAAATGTTCTTGTAGCACGTAAGTAATCCTAATCCTTCTCCTTGGTTATCTCAAGGATGTGACCTTCTGCCTGGACTATCTCAAGTTCTTAAAAGTTGAGCCCACACCTGAGGTAAGAGGAGAGAGGTCTCTATAATAAGGACCAAGCGTGTATCTTTTTTCCTTGAATTTTGCCCCCTCCTCTGCTCCTGAGCTAAAACATTGCTGTTTAGTGTGCCTGAGGGAATCTGAATGTGATAGTAAATTCACACCAATTGTTGATTTAGGTAATTCTAAAACCCTCTACATTGCTTCCTTAAAAAAGGAGAAAGTGAGCCCAGTGTAGTTGCTCATGGCAGTAATCCCAGCACTCTGGGAGGCTGAGGTGGGTGGATTGTTTGAGCTCAGGAGTTGGAGACCAGCCTGAGCAAGAGCAAGACCCCATCTCTAAAAATTTTAATGGGCTTTGTGGCCGACACTTTTAGTCCCAGCTACTGGGGAGGCTGAGGCAAGAGGATCACTCAAGCCCAAGAGTTTGAGGTTGCTGTGAGCTGTGACCCTATGGCACTCTACAGGGGGCAACAAAGTGAGATTCTGTCTAAAACCAAAAACAAAAAAGGAGAAAGTGGTCAGTGCCCATGTAGCTCAGACATGTAATCCTGACATTGGGAGGTTGTGGTGGGATTATCTTGAGGTCAGGAGTTTGGGACCAGCCTGAGTAAGTGGGCAACCCTGGCTCTACAAAAATAGAAAAATTAGCTGGGAGCAGTGGTTGTCACATGTAATGCCAGCTACTTGGGTGGCTGAGGAAGGAGGATCCCTTGAGCCTAGGCCTTTGAGGTTGTAGTGAGCTGGGCTGATGCCACTGCACTCTACTGAAGGCAACAGGGCAAGATTCTGTCTTAAAAAAAAAAGTGGCATTCTTTGACCTGATCTCCAGAAAGGGAAAAGATAGCGCATTATCAATGCTATGTATAGGAGTTTTAAATCATAAGGCTAAAATGACTCAATATATATAGAGTCAGCTAACATATTAAAGTGGGTCATTCAGGATAAATGTGTATTTTTTTTTTTTTTAAGAGACAGAGTTTTATTTTGTCGCCCTCGGTAGAGTGCTATGCCATCACAGCTCACAGCAACCTCCAGCTTTTGGGCTTAGGTGATTTTCTTGCCCCAGCCTCCCAAGTAGTTGGGACTATAGGTGCCTGCCACAATGCCCAGCTATTTTTTTGTTGCAGTTTGCCTGGGGCTGGATTGGAACCCACCACCCTTGGTATATGGGGCTAGTGCCCTACTCACTGAGCACAGGCACAGCTTGTAAGTGTATATTTGTTAAAAAGATTGCAGGAGTTGGTTGGTTCATATCTGTATACTTTTTTTTTTTTTCTGGAGACAGTTTCACTAGGTTGCCCTGGGTAGAGTGCTCTGGTGTCATAGCTCACAGCAACCTCAAACTCCTGGACTTAAGTGATTCTCTTGCCTCCGCCTCCCAAGTAATTGGGATTATAACACCCAACTATTTTTTTGTTGTGGTTGTCATTGTTTAGCTGGCCTGGGCTGGGTTTGAACCTGCTAGCCTTTTGGTGTATGTGGCTGGTGCTGTGCTACCGGTGCCCAGCCTATTCATATCTATACACTTTTTTAAAGGAATGTATTTCTTGAGGTGCATGCAGCTGGACAAAGGAGGCTATCTCAATTTATTCCATCCCAGTAGGTGAGGTAGGCAAATTGTGTGCCCAGCAATTTGTGAGTACAGTTCAATGAGACCCATTGTAGTAGTTATCTATTGCTGTGTAATAAATCATTTCAAAACTTAGTAGCTTAAAATAACAAATTTTTATTATCTCACAGTATTTGAAGGTTTGGAATCCAAGAGTGGCTTAGGGTCTCTTAGAAGGTAGCAGTCAAGCTTTTGGCTGAATGGGCAGTCTCTGCAGACTTCACTAGGGTTGAAAGATCTGTTTGTAAGTTCACACACTTGTCTACTGACAAGAGGCCTTAATTCTCACTCTGTGGGCCTCTCACTAGCTCACAGCAATCTCAAACTCCTGGGCTCAAGCAGTTCTCCTACCTCAGCCTCCTCAGAAGCTTGGACTAGAGCACCTGCCACCTAATTTTTGTTTCTCTTTTTTTTTTAGTGCAGACTTAGGATGTATGTAATTTTTTTCTTCTTTCTTT
>NW_003852696.1:498649-505632 GCF_000181295.1 Otolemur garnettii
TTTTTTTTTTTTTTTAGGAGAGACAGGGTCTCACTCTTTCTCAGGCTGGTCTCTTAACTCCTGACTTCAAGCCATCCTCCCTCCTCAGTCTCCCTGAGTGCTAGGATTACAGGTATGAGCCACCGTACCCAGCCAGGGGTATCTTTTCATTCTGTGATTTAATACATTTTATAGTTCATCAAAAATAGTGAAGATCAAAACATTACCTGACTTACATTTTGGCAGCACACAGAACATCATATGATGCTCTTTCCAGGGTGTAACATTTTATCCCTAATTTTTTAAAAACTTTTTTTGGACCGAGGAGTTGTAATGACAGAGTATTACCTGGAGGCCAATTTGATAGGTCAAAAAGTAGTGGCTTTTAACTCTTAGTAAATGTTGAGCTCAAGCTATTTTAATCTTATCCTTTGTTAGATCCTTATGCTTGTAAACTACTTAGATCCATTACCTAGTCTTTCCTTTAAATACATAAATTAATCAGTCATTTGAATAATCCTGAATAATACAATTCTGAGAGTTTAGCTTAACCATTAGTATTGTGTAAGTTTAAACAAAGTATGAGCTCTCTAAAGGAGTCTTACTAGGATTTTCCCTTGTGGGCTTCCTGTAGCAGAGATACAAGTCATAGAAATTCATGGCAGTCCGTTTACCCTGTATGAACTATGCTCTCATAGCTTCACAGCTTCCAGAATCCTTATAACTAGGTTGACTATATCAATTTTCATCTAAACTGGAATACTTATTAAGAATGAAAACTGCACTGTTAATAAATATGCAAGGACAGCAGATTAAACTGGAACTGTCCTAGTCAAACCAGAATTTTTGGTAATTGTATTTAACTAATTTGTCTTCTAACTTCTTAGTATCAGAGGAAGTGTTGACACCACAGAATTTTAACTTTTCCATCTCTGGTAGGTTATGACTTCTACTACAAACTTATAAATTGACCACCTGATATTAGTTTATTTCCATTTGTTGGCTGGATTAGCTTGCATCGCTACCATTATCCTAATTACTTAACCCTTGTTATAAATGGAGTCTGCTTAGGGGCATAGTATCAGTTGTTGGGAGGTAGGGGTGACGCCAGCTTAAAAAATTCACACTTTGGAGTATGAAATTGAATGGTATATAGTATATTTACAGAATTTTACACCCATCAGTAATATTTAATTCCAGAACATTTCATCAACCTTAAAGAAACCCTGTGCCTATTAGCAGTCACTCCCTATATTATGAATACTTTCCTCTGACTTCTATAACAAATTACCACCAGTTTGGTAGCTTAAAACAACAAAAACTTATTCACCCTTAGTTCTGGAGGCCAGACGTCCAAAATCAGTTTCACTGGCCATAAATCAAGATAATGGCAGGGCTGCATTCTCCTGGAAGGTTCCAGGGGAGAGTCCATTCCTTGCCTCTTCTAGTTTGTCGATGTGATATTCCTTGGTTTGTAGCCCTATCACTCCTTTTTCGCTGCTATCTTCACATCACTTTCTCCTGCAGTATGTGTGAAATTTCCTTCTACATCTCTCAGGAAGACACTTGTGATGGCATTTAGTGCCCTTTTATACTGCAGGAAACTTATCTTAAGAATTTTTTTCAGGGCCAGGCGGGGTGGCTCAAGCCTGTAATCCCAGTACTTGGGAGGCAGAGGCAGATGGATTGCCTGAGCTCACAGGTTCAAGACCAGCCTAAGCCAGAGTGAGACCTTGTCTCTAAAAATAGCCAGGCATTATGGCTGGCGCCTGTAGTCTCAGCTACTTGGGAGGCTGAGATAAGAGAATTGCTTGAGCCCAAGAGTTTGATGTTGTGAGGAATGATGCCATGATATTGTACCAAGGGTGACAAAGTGAGACTTTGTCTTAAAAAGAAAAAAAAAATTTTTTTTTCAAGATCCTTAATCAATTTTGCAAAGACTCCTTTTCCAAATAAGGTTGATATTAGGATTTGCTATTTTAGGGACCAGTTTTTTTTTCTTTCCCAGTTTTAGGCCAGGGCTGGGTTTGAACCCACCACCTCCAGCATATAAGGCCAGCATCCTGCCTTTGAGCTACAGGCGCCACCCTATTTTAGGGACCAGTTTTCAACCTGTACTCCCTATTCTCTTTGCGTCCCAGTTAAGGGCAATACTAGTTTATTTCTGTCTCTATGGATTTGCCCATTCTGGACATTTTTTGTAATGGAATCATAAAATTTACTTAGAATATTTTAAAAGTATATCATGTTCTACTTATCTGTACTTTATTCTTTTTTATGAATAATGAATTGTGAATAATGTTGCATTCCATTTATTATTTTTTTTGGTTTACACTGAATTTCCCTTTATTTCTGACCATTTCTTTAAAACCATGCATGGGGGGACAACACCCGTGTGTACCTCCCATGCCTGAATTCTCCTCTAGAAATTCAAATCCATTTTCTAACTCTAGTATGCTTCTCCTCAACTCAACACCTGACCCCACCCAATGGTGGTGTCTAGGACATTCTCCAGGATGGCCATGGAGATGGGGTTCCCCCAAAAGCTGAAGGTCATGAGCTGGGAACACTAGCCCAGGACAGAAAGGATGATGATGAGGAGTCCATGATCCCACACTCATCTAAGTCCAGGTCCTCTAGCAGCACCTGGAATGGCTCAGGACTTATATTGGTCAGGTAGACCCCCCTGAGACACAGGTCCTTTAGCTGACTGATGTTGGGGCACTGGGATAGACATGTAAAGTCTGGTTCTGAAAGCAGGCAGTTACTTACCGAGAGGGTTTCCAAGGGGCTCTTGAGGAAGCCCTGTGAGTACTTGGTGCAGGTGGCCTTTGAAGAAGGTGACAGAGTCCAAGTAGAGCTGGAGGTGGTGCAGCTTGAGGAACTGAGAGGTGAACTGGGCCACATTCTGCTCCTCCTCCTCCAGGGACATGGAGGATGACATGTGCACATGGGAGAGGAGGAGTCTCTGCAGGTTACTCATCTGGCCCAGGTGAGGAGAAAACTTGCCCAGGGTGGACAATTTCCAGGTGCAGTTCACTTCCAGATCTTTGATAGAGTCCAGCTGCACCAGGTTCAGGATCATCTTGATATTGTGTATGGGCATGGCAAAAATCTCCAGCTTCCTACAGCACAGCTGCAGTAAACCTTTCCTCTGCTTCACTTTCTCAATGAGATAGGTGAGCAGCTGATCCTGGGTACCTTCCCCGAGGGCCAGATCAATGAGCACCTCCACGGGAGCCAAGGGCTACTCTGGCACAAGTCACCCATTTTTTGCTTCTTCCTCATGGGCTGGGCTGCCTCTGCATCAAGCAGTGAGCACACACTGGCCCTGGTTCCACACCACACAGTCCAGAGAATACTCCTGATGAGTATTCTTCCGTAAGTCTAGCACTTGCAGTTTCCACCTCCTATGGGGAAAAACAGGCCATTGGGTGAGATGCTTTAAGATCAGCTTGGAATAAAACTGTGTATCTCAGATCTAGGCAAGACCCAGATGTCTGAGCTGCACCTTTACTCCAGATGTCATCCTTCTAGGTCCCCATTCCTGTACCATGTCCTTTCAGTCACCTCTGCATCTAAATCACCCCATGTCTAGAAGCCCATTCCCAGCAGCAGTCACAAGGCCTCCCTGGGCTTCCTCACTGCCTGCAGAGCCTCCTGCCCACCCTTTGGTTTTTTAGGTTCCCAAGGGCCTGCTCAGGCTGCTGGTCACCTTCACCTGGGGGGAAGCTCCTGGGCCAGCAGCCTGTCTAGCACAGCCCAGAAGGTCTTCTGGTGGGGCTGCTGTTCCTTCATCAGTACCCCCAGAGGGAGGCAGGGGAAAGACGATGCCCTCACCTTCGCCTTTAGGGTCTCACTGAGTCTCCCGAAGAAGGCTGTTGTAAACAGTGGTGGGAAGAGCTCTCTGGGCAGCTCCTCCAGAGCGGCAGTGGCCAGGGCCTCATCCCTCAGCAGGCTCTGCCCTGCCAGCTTCAGCAGGCTGGTGGGCTTGTCCACAGGCTTGTCTTCCAGGCGTCCTCAAACTGTGACCCGTGGGCTACATGCAGCCCGCCTAGGACATTTATCCAGCCCACCTGGTGTTTTTGCCACTGCTGCCTGTCCTACTTAGCAGCCGACTTGTCCTGGGGCCTGCAGTCTGACCCTCCAACAGTCTGAGGCATAGTGAACTGGCCTCCTGTTTAAAAAAGTTTGAGGACCCCTGAATATGCTCCAGAAGGAATCCTGTGGGACAGGTGGGGAACAAGGCAGTCTTTTTGGGCCAAGCACAAGGAACTCCATCTTGTCCCTACCCTTCCAAGGGACTGATTCAAGGCCAAAGTCACTGCACTGGCAACAGCAAAGGATTCATCATTTTATTCCAACCATAGTTCCGCATTTGGTGGCCACAAAGCCACAGCTCTGCCTCTGTTGGCACTAGGGCAAGTAGTGGGTAGAATGAATGTAGGCCCACATCCCATGTCCACCCACTGTCCAACTTTAATTCTAGCCTCCTTGGTAAGTGAGTACCTAGAAGCCTGAACTCTTCAGTGCATTTCATTTATCCTATTGTTTTTTTTTCTTTTGAGATAGTCTTACTTTGTTGCCCCAGGTTGAGTGTCTCGGAGTCATCAGAGCTCACTGTAATGTCAAATTCTTGAGTGCAAGTGATCATCTTTGTTTTCTTTTCTTTCTTTTTTTTTTTTTTTTTTGAGACACAGTCTCATTTGTTACCCTTAGTAGAATGTTGTGACGTCACAGCTCACAGCAATCTTAAGCTCTTGGACTTAAGTGATAGTCTTGCCCCAGCCTCACATATAGCTGGGACTATAGGCACCTGCCACAACCCCGGCTATTTTTAGAGACAAGGTCTCGCTCCGGCTCAGGCTGGTCTCGAACCTGTGAGCTCAGGCAATCCCCTACCTTGGCATCCCAGGGTGCTAGAATTACAGGCATGAGCCACTGTGCCTGTTCAGGTTATCTAATTTGTTGTTACAGAATTGCTCATAGTATTCTCTTAATTTTTATTTCTGTGTGGTTGGTAGTAATAAACCACTTTTATTTTTAATAATGTATTGAAGTGAAAGTCAGGTAACATAAAAGCAGCCATAAAATCAGTAGCATTCAGTGAGTTCATAATGTTGTACATCTGCTGCCTCTCTTTAGTTCTGACGCATTGCCATCATTCTGAAGTTAGATCCCTTACCCATTAAGCAGTTACTATTTCCCTTCTCACATCCCCTGGCCACCACTGAAGTTTGTTTAATCTCTATGGATTTATCTGTTCTGGATATTTCCTATAAATGAAACTATCAGTATGTGACCTTTTTTGTCTCCTCCTTTGACTTCGCATGTTTTTAGGGTTCATTTTTGTTATGGTTCATTCGGGCTTCAGTCCTTTTGTGGCTGAATAACATTTTTTTGTGTGTAGATAACTATAGTTTGTTTATCCATTCATGCATAGATGTTATGTTTACACCTTTTGGTGGTTATGAATAGCTGCTATAAACATGGGTATATGACTTGAATACCTGTTTTTAGTTCTTTGGGGTATATATTTAGAAGTGGACATAGAAGGCTCATGATAAATCTATGATTAATCTTTTGAGAAATTAGCAAACTATTTTTAGCAAAAGTCCTCTGATTTTTATAAGGCTTGTGTTGCTTTCCAAGATCTGAAAAACTAGATTTTAACAGTTTTTGTTAGTATTCTCTTTGCTTTTATGAAGGAGCAGCTGTTTTTAGATTTTCATTTCACTTTTCCCATTGAATGTCACTTTATTGCTGGGCTTTTAAAAAATTAACACTGTCAAGTTGTTTTTGTGTGTGTCTGTGTCTTTTTTCTAGGCCTCCACATACCCTTTCAATCTTATTCTCTACTGGGTGGCACCCGTGGCTCAAAGGAGTAGGGCGCCAGCCCCATATACTGGAGGTGGTGGGTTCAAACCCGGCCTTTGCCAAAAACTGCATGCACACACACACACACAATTCTAATTTTTCTAATAATTTTCACCTAATAATTGCAAAATGTTTATACACTTAATAATAGTGAAAGAATTTGCCTGTGAACTAACAGACCACTTTCAGATTGAACTCCCATCTTGCTTAAATCTCCTTTGTAGATGAGGGCAAGGAAAAGGGATAATGGCCAATTTTCTCTTCCTATGCAGCTATCTAACCATCCTGTTCTGAGAAAAGACTTCCCCAAACTATTGGTTCCCATAATGAGGTCTGACCACAGGCATTCACTGAACCCCTGGATTGTAGGGCTCTTATATTTCCTGTAACAGGTCACTGTAGTGGCTCCCAGATGTGAAAAAAATTTGTTTTGCATGTTTAAACAACATTTTCTAGCCCTTTTCAGTCCACCTTGTTTGAATTTATCTCTAACTCCTAGATTTCGTTTTGTTGTTGTTGAAACAGAGTATCAGTATGTCACCCTGGGTAGAGTGCTGTGGTGTCACAGATCACAGCAACCTCAAACTCTTGGGCTTAAGCGATTTTCTTGTCTCAGCCTCCCAAATAGCTGGGACTATAGGTGCCCACCACAAACCCTGGCTATTTTTTGGTTGTACTTGTCATTGTTCTTTGGCAGACACGGGCTGGGTTCAAACCTGCAAGCTCCTGTGTATGTGGCTCCTGTTTATGGTGCCCTAGCTGCTGAGCTATAGGGGCCAAACTGATTACCTTTTTCCTTTAATGAATTTTTTTTTTTTTTTTTTTGAGACAGAGTTTCATCATGTCACCCCCGGTAGAGTGCCGTGGTGTCACAGCTCACAGCAACCTTAAACTCTTGGGCTTTTAGTGATTCTCATGCCTTAGCCTCCCAAGTAGCTGGGACTACAGGTACCTGCCACAATGCTTGGCTGGTTTTTTGTTGCAGTTGTTGTTTAGCTGTCCCGGGCTGGGTTCGAACTCACCTGCCTCAGAGAATGGTGGCCAGCGTCCTAACCACTGAACTATGGGCGCTAAGCCCCTTTAATGAATATTTGAATGGTTACTGTGTGCCAGGCACTGCTGTAGGC
>NW_003852696.1:505794-526088 GCF_000181295.1 Otolemur garnettii
GCCTGATATACTGAGGGTGATGAGTTCAAACCCAGCCCCAGCCAAACTGCAACAACAGCAACAAAAATAGCTGGGTGTTTAGCAGGTGCCTGTAGTCCCAGCTACTCTGGAGGCTGAGGCAAGAGAATCGCCTAAGCCCAAGGAGTTGGAGGTTGCTGTGAGCTGTGACTTCACAGCACTCTACCGAGGGTGACATAGTGAAACTCTGTCTCAAAATAAATAAATAAGTAAATCTACAAACTCTCTGGTGAAATAGAAGGTGATGTTATAGAATAAGGAAATAAGTAATAAGGCAGTATTAGGGGATTGGAAGTTTGGAGGATTAATCTATTCCAATTTTATTTATTTTAAAGAGATGGACTCTATTGTGTTTGCTAGAGTATAGTGGTTCAATCATAGCTCACTGCAGCCTCAAACTCTTGGGCTCAAGCAATCCTACTACCTCTGCCTCTGTAATTTTAGGTAGTGTGCTCAGGGTAAGTCTCATGGAGAAGGTAGATTGGGACATGGACTTGAAGGGGATAAAATGTCCCCATGTTAGCTCTGGGGATGAAAGTATTAGGCAGAGATTTTAAATATCAGGCAAGGAAGCCACTGTGGTTGGATGGGAGTGAATGAAAGTTTGAATAGTGAGAGAAGAGGTCTAAGAGATAGCAAGGGTGGAAACAGTTGAGGATCTGTAAATTCTTGATTTTTCTCTTGGTCTCATCTACAGAAATGGTCAGATATTTTGACAAGGGAAAACCTCAGTCTAATAGTTACTTGCCTCCTAGACTCCCAGGTTAGTTTAGGCCCTATTTTATATTCCTCTGCCATCCTGAGATTATTTATCAAATGATATTTATTAAAAAATATTTACGAAAAATTACTTTTGTTTTAGTTGCTCTAGGGTATAATACCAATGTTTTTTATAGTTTCAAGGTTCCTATAAGGCTCCCAGTCTGGGTGGCATGTGTAGCTCAGTGGGTAGGGTGCTAGCCCCATATACTGAGGGCAGCGGGTTTGAACCTGGCCCCCGCCAAACTGCAACAAAAAAATAGCTGGGCGATGTGGTGGGCACCTATAGTCCCAGCTACTTGGGAGGCTGAGGCAAGAGAAACGCTTAAGGCCAAGAACTGGAGGTTGCTGTGAGCTGTGATGCCATGGCACTCTACCAACGGTGACCAAGTGAGGCTCTTATCTATAAAAAAATAAAAAAATTAAGCTCCCAGTTCTATAAAGCATTATATTCTGAGGTAGCAATTGTGGGAGTTATTGGTGGGGGAAGGACAAGAGTGTTGTAGATGGAAGGTGAGGAGAGTGGATGGAGCAGGAGTTTGTGGGAACAGCAGTGGGGTGAAGAGAGTGATAGGCAAAGGATGATAGTGGGATAGATACTGAGGAGTCCTGGTGGCCTAAGGTCTGATCTCAGAAGTTAATCAAGAAGCACTGATGTCTGAGAAAAGCTGGTGTGTGGCTATAACAAAGACCCACTAGAAAGGCCATTGTTTGAACGAATAGAAATAGTGGGAAGTGGGTCATTGTGCACTGACTTCTCAGCTGTTTTTGGAATGATGCCCTTCTATTAATTTCTCTCATATCCCTTAGTGACTTCCTCAGTGGGGCTATGAATTGACTTTTGCCGACAGATCTCTTAAATCTAACAAGTCTTTGCATGTTCAACCTTCCCAACCCAGTATCTCAAGATTCTGGAAAATTGGAAAATAAGTGTTCATCCATTTATCTGTTGATGGTCATTTGTGGAAAAGGGACTCTGGACACGTTGAGAAGAAGTAATAAGAAAACTCCCATGTTCTAATGTTTTCTCTTGTTCTGAGTGAACTCATTCATTGTTAGATTTATTCCTGATTCCTACTCCTTTTCTCATTTTTCATCTTGAAGGATTGGTTGAATGGAGAGTTAATCAGTATGGACAACAGCTAGAAATCCAACCAAGATCAACTGGGTGAAAAGTCAAGCAGTGTTACTGGAACTAAGTTTAGGTGGTTTTTTTTTTTTTTTTTGGTTTTTTTTTTACAATAGGAATTTATTTCTCACATTTTTGGAGGCAAAGAAGTTTAAGATTAAGGTGCTGGCCAGTTTGGTTTCCTAGTGAGAGTTCTCCTAGCTGGTAGATAACTGCCTTCTTTGTATGTTCTCACATGGCAGAGAGATAGAGAGAGAAAGGTCTGTGGTATCTCTTATAAGGGCACTAATTCTATCATGAAGGCCCACCTTCGTGACCTCATCTAAACCTAATTACCCTAAAGGCCCCATCACTAAATATCATCATGTTGGAGGTTACAGCTTCAACATGTTAATTTTAAGGGGACACATTTCAATCATAATCTAAAATCTATTCCCTAGAATTGGAGGACTCATTTAACCCTTAGGAATAGAAGAGTTATGTAATTTACCGTCATTTTAAGATCCATTTAGTGGTGGTATGTTACATAAATTTGAAGGCCAACATAAAGTAACCACTAGACCTAAACCTAGAAGTTGGAGCCCAGCGTGGGGAGGAATTAATAGGAATAGAAATAAAAGATAGTTGGAATGAGCAGTGTTCTTTCTTTTTTTTTTTTCCTTTTTTTTGAGACCAAGTCTCACTACATCGCCTAGGTAGAGTCTGCCATGGCATCACAGCTCACAGTAACCTCAAACTCTTGGGCTTAAGCAATTGATTCTCTTGCCTCAGCCTCCCAAGTAGCTGGAACTACAGGCAGCCGCCATAACACCCAGCTATTTTTTTGGTTGTAGTTGTCGTTGTTTGGCAGGCCTGGGCTGGGTTTGGACCTGCCAGCTCTGGTGTATGTAGCTGGTGCCCTAGCTGCTGAGCTATAGGTGCCAAGCCAGGAATGACCAATGTTCTAAAAGTAATTTAGAATCACTTATAAAGTACTTCGCCATTTTTTTTTCTTTATTTTTTGAGACAGAGGTTTATTGTTGCCCAGGCTAGAGTGCTGTGGTATTGCTGTAGCTCACGGCAACCTCGAACTTTTGGGCTTAAGAGATTCTCTTGCCTCAGCCTCCTCAGTAACTGGGACTACAGGCACCCAGTACCATGGTTGGCTAGTTTTTCTATTTTTAGTAAAGACAGGGTCTTGTCTTGCTCAGGCTGGTCTGGAACTCCTGAGCTCACAGGATCTTCCTGCCTTGGCTTCCTTCCCAGAGTGTTAAGATTACAGGTGTGAGCCATTGCACCTGAACAGTACTTAAGCATTTGATCAGAAATGAGAGAGGTTTGAATAGGTTGAAAAAATAGACAGTGGCTGGCATGGTAGCTCATCCCTGTAATCCTACCACTCAAACTACAGCCTGAGGTGAGCAGAGTGCTTGAGCTGAGGAGTTTGAGACCAGCCTAAGCAAGAGTAAGACCCGTCTGTACCCATCTGCAATGATACACTTTCATTTGTAGAGACTAAGCAATTAATAACACTATCATCAGAACTAGGCCTGCATTAAGTTAGGGTTCTGATGGAAAGAACACAGAACTCAAATTCAGGAATAATGCGTTTTAGTGAATTCTGTCTATAAACTCTCCATATAACTTTAGGTATATCAAACTTTTTTAGGCTTTAAAAATTGATCCTCAGATAAATCTGATGGCTATACTAGTTGTCAGATTATTTTGTGATTTTTGTGATACTGAAAAATAATTTTATTTAGAATTTTTTCTTTAGCAAGGATGTTAGCAGATACATTAAAAATTACCTAATAATTTTTATATAAATTATTTAGTCATTATAGATGATTATTAAATAATTTAAATTATTAAATAATAATATAATAATAACTTAAATTATTATTTAATAATAAAAAAAGTACCTAGAAGGTAGTTGCTAGAAATGTAGATGTGACCCAGAGAAGAAAGTTAGGTTTGGGCAGGGGTTGTCCCACAGGACATTTGTTAAACCTTGTATCCATCTTCCGTTGCGGCATCTGGGATACTGTCACCCAGAGGTGCTGCTAAACATCTTACAGTGTACTCAGTAGCCCCATATGACAAAGAATTATCAGGTCTAAAATGTTAGTAGTGCTTAGGCTGAGAAACACTGGGCCTGAAGGCATCATTGTAGAGTTAAGTGATTAAAACTATTAGATAGACTAAACTGCTTTTACTTTTTTTTTTGAGACCGAGTCTCACTTTGTGGCCCTGGGTAGAGTGCCATGGTGTCATAGCTCACAGCAATCTCTCAAGCTATCTTCTTGCCTCAGCTTCCCGAGTAGCTGGAACTACAGGCGCCTGCTGCAATGCCTGGCTTTTTAGAGACAGAGTCTTGCTTTTGCTCTTGCTCAGGCTGGTCTGAACTTGTGATCCACCTGCTTCGGCCTTCCAGAGGTATGAGACACTGAGCCTGGTCCTCTAAACTGATTTTAGTTAACTCCAAAGAGCAGTGTTTTCAAAAATGCCTTATATTTTTTTCTAGCATTACAAATACACTAATTGTCTACTTGATCTTAGTTTTGGAGTTGTAAGTCACTATTGATAACACACCAGTCTGTATGCCAGGGGTCGTCAAACTTTTTAAACAGGGGGCCAGTTCACTGTCCCTCAGACCGTTGGAGGGCCAGACTGTGGGCCTTGGGACGAGTAGGCTGCTAAGCAGGACAGGCAGCGGCGGCAAAAACACCCCGTGGGCTGGATAAATGTCCTAGGCGGGCTGCATGTGGCCCACGGGCCCGTAGTTTGAGGACGCCTGCTGTGCCTTATGCATTTACCACTGTGTACTCAGTGTTTGGCATGGTCCATGACCAGAATTGGACAAACAAAATACAGTTTTAGAATAAGTGAGGACAAAAATAATTTTTATTATGCTTAATATGGTGATTTTAAATTCTCTTCCAAAGTGATACATGTGCATAAGAGTAAATGCTATATACATGTTTTAAAATTAGATAATTTATATCTTAATTAAATTGATGCAACATACATGGTACATATGGGATGCCAGTTTAATTTTTATGGCTTGGATTATGTTGGTTTGAAAGGTCTGCATTGGGCTACCATGAATCCTGATATATTTATCCCGTTGTTTTAAAAAAATTGGTCAGTTATGAACCATGGTTTAAAGTGCCTACATTTTGCTAGCTTTATACTCGTATTTTAAACCACTAATAGTGACCCATTGAAGACACTTAATTAATTTTGTGGGTCATGGATAATTTAAGAAACATGAGATAGGAAATATTGAATGATATCCCATGGGCCGGTGCCTGTAGCTCAGTGAGTAGGGCACTAGCCCCATATACCAAGGGTGGCGGGTTCAAATCCGGCCCTAGCCAAACTGCAACAAAAATAGCCAGGCGTTGTGGCAGGCACCTGTAGTCCCAGCTACTTGGGAGGGAGGCTGAGGCAAGAAAATCACCTAAGCCCAAGAGCTGGAGGTTGCTGTGAGCTGTGTGACGCCATGGCACTATACCGAGGGCACAAAGCAAGACTCTGTCTCTTAAAAAAAAAAAAAAGAATGGTATCCCATGTAGTAAAATTATTACTTACGTATCTGTGTAATGGAATTCCAGATAAATTTTTTAAAAATTTTATTTTTTTTGCAGTTTTTGGCTGGGGCTGGATTTGAACCCCTTACCTCCGGCATGCGGAACTGGCGCCCTACCCTTTTGAGCCACAGGCGCCGCCCAAAATTTTTTTATTTTTTTGGAGACAGAGTCTCACTATGTTGCCCTTGGTAGAGTGCTGTGGCATCACAGCTCACAGCAGCCTCAAACTCTTGGGGTTAAATGATTTTCTTGCCTTAGTCTCCCAAGTAGCTGGGACTATAGGTGCCGGCCACAATGCCTGGCTATTTTTTTTTTTTTTTCCAGTTCTCATTGATGTCTAGTTGGCTTGGGCTGAGTTCGAACCCGCCACCCTTGGTGTATGTGGCTGATGCCATAACCACTGTGCTATGGACACCGAGCCTTTTATTTTTTATTTTTGAGACAGATTCTCAGGCTGTCACCTTGGGTAGAATACTGTGCATCATAGCTCACAGCAACCTCAAACTCTTGGACTTAAGCAATCCTCTTGCCTTAGCTTTTCTATTTTTAGTAGAGATGGAGTCTCACTTTTGCTCAGGCTAGTCTTGAACTCCTGAGCTCAAGCAATCCACTCACCTCCGCCTCCCAATACGTCAGCCTCCCAGAGTGTTGGGATTATAGGCGCGAGCCACTGTGCCTGGCCCAAAATCATTTATTCATTCATTCATTTTGCTGTTGGCTGTGGTCATGTGTTTGTAGAAAGCTAGCAACTTTTTTTTTTTTAAGAGACAGTCTCACTTTGTTGCCCTCCGTAGAGTGCTGTGGTGTCACAGCTCACAGCAACCTCCAGCTCTTGGGCTTAGGTGATTCTTTTGCCTTAGCCTCCCAGCTAGCTGGAACTATAGACGCCCGTCACAACACCCGGCTATTTTTTGCAATTTGGCTGGGGCTGTGTTTGAACCTACCACCCTCACTATATGGGGCTGGCGTCCTACTCGCTGAGCCACAGGTGCCACCCAGAAAGCGAGCAGCTTTAAGTCCTTTATTGGCCTGTAGAATTTTCTACTTGGACAAAGATCTCAGGGTAAATTCCTAGAAAGGTGGAATTAATGGAGCATAATCTTCTCTATAAATACAGTATTTTATTAAGGAGAGTTACTATTTATTGATTCATTTATTTGTATTTGTTGAGCACCTGTCCTGTGCCAGACACTGTTGTTTGTGCTGGGTATACAGCAGTTAACAAAAGATAACAATCCCTGCCGTTGTGTTCTACAGGATGAATGATAGAAAAGAATGAAGATAAGTAGATGATAGTATGTTAAATGGTGATAGGGCTTGAAGGTGAAAAAGAAGGGACGAGGGATTAGAAATGTGAATTATAGGTCAGTTGGAGCCTCACCGAGAAGGATACTAGAAATAGAATCCTGAAGGCAGGAGGAGCCAGTCATGCAGGCTGAAGATCATTTATACTAAAGGGAGAAAGGTTCCTAAGCAGGATAGAGCTTAGTGTGTTCAAGAAATGGGAGGTTTGTGTGTCCAGGTGAAGTGGGTGGGGTAGAGGGGTGTGAGGGAACTGTGGGGCAGTATATGGGGTTGGAAGTGTGGTCTTCTAGCAGTTGAAAAGACTTGGCTTTTTACCTGAGCCTAGTGCAAGGCCAGTAGAGGGTTTTGAGCTGAGGGTGATGCAGTTTGACTTGGTTTAACAGAATCTCTCTGCCTGTCATGGGGAGAAGAGACAGGTGGACTGAAATAGGAAGCAGTGTTGTATTTAAGTTCAGTGGGGAAGTCAGGGCTGGAGGGAGAAATGTAGGAAACATGAGTGAATGGATTATAATTAAGGCCACACATTGGGGTGACATTATTAAGAGAGTTTACTCCTCATTTGCCTGGCACATGGTAAACATGTGGCATTGCACTGTGCTGTTGTTGGCTACGTGTAGTACTCTTGTTCTGTAAATTTGATCCTGTTTTCTATATTTAGGAAATCAGTATTACAGATCAATTGAGATATGTACATTGAATACAAGTTTTTGTTCTGTTTTACTCCCAAATAAGCTGCCATTAAATAGTTAGTGCTTTCTCAAAATGGCTGTTAGAGGGGCCTGGTGTAGTGTGTCACATCTGTGATCCTGAGGCCAAAGCAAGAGGGTTGCTTGAGGCCAGGAATTCAAGACCTGCCTGAGCAAGAGTGAGACCCTGTCTCCACAAAAAATAGAAAAATTAGCTAGGCACAGTGGCACACACCTGTAGTCCCTGCTACTTGGGAGGCTGAGGCAGGCAGGAATCACTTGACATCAGGAGTTTGAGGTTGCTGTGAGCTATGATGACACCACTGCAACTCGAGCCCGTGCAACTGAGCAAGACTCTGTTGCAAAGAAATAAGAATTTTTGCTTTTAAGATATCAAAGCGCACTTAAAAGTAAAGGACTTGCTAAATAACATGCAATTTGTGTGTGGCAGACTAAGGATTCTACCTTAATACTCCCATTCCATAGCCTATTTCCTTTTTTTTTTTTTTTTTGAGACAGAGTTTCCGGCTGTCACTCTGGGTAGAGTGCCGTGTTGTCAGCTCATAGCAACCTCAAACTCTTGGGCTTTAGTGATTCTCTTGCCTCAGCCTCCCAAGTAGCTGGGACTACAAGTGCCTGCCATGTCTGGCTATTTTTTTGTTGTTGTTGCTACAATTGTCATTGTTGTTCTAGCTGGCCTGGGCTGGATTCAAACCTGCTAGTCTGGGGGTGTGTAGCTGGCCCACTACCCACTGAGCTACGGGTGCTTGCCACCACAGCCTATTTATAAATGTTGTACAATTATGCCTATGTGAAAATCTTACCCTTTGCCTAGTGATTAGATATTGAAGCTTCTTTTGTTTTAATGGAAGAGATCATAATGATTATGGGGCAAAACTATAATTTTAGGTCATAGGGACCTGATCTTGTTTCGTAGCTTTTTTTTTTTTTTTTTTTTTGAGACAGAGCCTCAAGCTGTCCCCCTGGCTAGAGTGCCGTGGCATTACAGCTCACAGCAACCTCCAATTCCTGGGCTCAAGCGAGTCTCCTGCCTCCGCCTCCCAAGTAGCTGGGACCACAGGCACCCGCCACAACGCCCGGCTATTTTTTTTGGTTGCAGCTGTCATTGTTGTTTGGCGGGTCCGGGCTGGGGATTTGAACCCGCCACCTTAGGTGTACGTGGCTGGTGCCTTAGCCGGTTGAGCTATAGGCGCCGAGCCTGTTTCGTAGCTTTTAAACTGTGATTTGTCATCTTTGAGTCTCAGTAACTTTGCCTGCAAAATAATAGTGTTTATAACTACTTGAATGTTTTAGAGGAAAGTTAAGATAATGCATTTTTCTGTACTTACTGATATATAGTGTGTTTGTACTTAGGTGGCAATTTATATAAAGGAAGCCCTGGGACTTGTGGCCACACCCTTCAAGAATTAAATAAAAAATGGAGCAACCATATATATTATGTGAGGAAGAACAAGAGCCAGAACCACAGAAGAACATAGAAGAAACCAAACAAGTAGAAGATGAAGACGCTGAGCTAATCTTTCTTGGGGTGGAACATGTAAATGAAGATGCCGAGCTGATCTTTGTAGGGGTGACTTCAAATTCAAAACCAGTTGTTTCAAACATCTTGAACAGAGTCACCCCAGGTTCATATTCAAGGAGAAAAAAGCGTGGTCACCTTAGAAAAGATACTGCTCACAAATTGCAGCCTACAAGTCATGTGTTGCCTAAATCAGGAGCAGTAACTGTCTTGCCAACTTCTCAGTCTGAATCAAGATCAACAGATAGTCCTATTATTATAATTGAGCCTTTGTCTAAACCTGATTGTAAAGATAGTTCATCACAAGTTGTGCCTGATAGATCTTCAGAGTCGTGTTCTCCTTTGACTACATTCACAAGCTCATTGCATCGTCCAGTGAGAGAAGCACTTTCAGTAGGAGGTACGAATGAAAGTCCATGTGTGTCAAAGCGACGACTTTCCACTTCTGAAGTAGACAGCGTAAGTCCCAAAAGGGCTAAACTCAGGGATGGAATTACAGAGGAATGTTCTTCAGCTGTGTCTCCTTCAGGTGTCTTTCATACAGTCAATACTCAGCAGAATACATCCTCAAACAGTGTTCATACCTCATTAAGCCATGTTCAGAATGGACCAGCTTTTTCAAAGGACAATGTCCATTGCAAGCCTATAAATGCAAAACTTGATAGGGAAAGTGAATCGGCACAAACAGACTTTTCAAGTCTGGCAAGTCAAAACAAGAACTTTGACCCTGAGAAAGGAAATCTGGTCATGCTACTTAGTGACTTCTACTACGGACAGCATAAAGGAGATGGGCTGCCAGAGCAGAAGACACACACAACCTTTAAATGCCTCAGCTGCCTGAAAGATCTGAAGAATGTTAAGTTTATGAATCACATGAAGCACCATTTGGAACTTGAGAAGCAGAAGAGCGATAGCTGGGAAAACCACACCACCTGCCAGCACTGCCACCGACAGTTTCCCACTCCCTTCCAGCTGCAGTGTCACATCGAAAGTGTGCACACTGCCCAGGAGCCCTCTCCTGTCTGTAAGATCTGTGAATTGTCATTTGAAACAGATCAGGTCCTGCTGCAACACATGAAGGACAATCATAAGCCCGGAGAAATGCCCTATGTGTGTCAGATTTGCCATTACAGATCGTCGGCCTTTGTTGATGTGGAAACACATTTTAGAACATGCCATGCTGACACAAAAACTTTGCTTTGTCCATTTTGTCTCAAAATTTTCAAAACTGCAACACCGTACATGTGTCATTATAGGGGACACTGGGAAAAGAGTGTACATCAGTGTTCTAAATGCCGGCTACAGTTTTTAACTTTCAAGGAGAAAATGGAGCACAAGACCCATTTTCACCAAATGTTTAAGAAGCCTAAACAACTAGAAGGATTGCCTCCAGAAACAAAAGTTGTTATTCAAGTGTCCCTGGAGTCTCTTCAGTCAGAATTAGTGGAAGTAGCATCCATTACTATGAATACATCTGACTCTGAACCATCACATCCCAGGTCTAAAGGCAGAATTTTAAAAAAACACAATTAATTCTAGTTTCAGTAAATCTAAAATATTTCAAACCAAGTAAAACTCCCATAAAAACAAAAAAATACAAACCAGACATTCATTTTTCAGTAGCACCAAAAATAGTTTATAGATTACATGTTTTTAAAAAAATTACACAATATCATTTGGTCTGAATTTGAGGTGTTATTTTAACATACTATCTGGTATTAACTATATCTGGTTTAACACATAAAAGCTGTTTATGTTGTGTGTGAGAGAGAAAAACAAATCTATTTATTTTTTGGTATTTCATATCACTCCTAAGTTTGAAAGCTCTTCCTCCTATATATAAAATTCTTGGAGTTGTTGAAATGATTTTCAGCTTTTTCCATGTGTTAAAAATTTCACTGTTAACTCTAGTCAGACTGGAATGGACTTGTTATGGCCTGGCCCATTTGCTGCTAAACCCCTAGAAGTGCCTGTGCTGTGCTGGCAGAAAATGATCTGGTTCCGAGAAGAAGCTGTGGTGTGAACAGACATCAGAAAGGTGAGGTTAGTATAGACAACGGCTTGTTGTCCCATTTAAGGATAGATGTGTGTTCATGCTGGACTTGGAGCCAGTGCAGAAGGAAGACTGCTTCAGAGTGTCTTTACCTAACCCAAGAAGATCTGAGGAAGCAAAACCATTCAAAATGCCTATGTTTGGTGTGGGGCCTCTGCAGAAATCAGCCACCATGTATGACTGGTTTCAGATGAAGAAGTAGTAATTTAATAGACTGAGGCCTGCTGCTAGCATTCTGTCCTCTGTGAAGGAGAATTAACTGGCCATGTCCTTCTCTGCCACAGCAGCAAGTTGAGTTTCCCAAGGGAAAAGAACCCTGGTATCCATAGTTTGAATCCTACTGGACCCATAGTTTTGACTGAAAAAGAGTAAAACAAATCAATATGTCCAAGCTGCCCATAGCTTAGTGGTTACAGCAATGCCCCTATGCACCAGGGGTAGTGGTTAGAACCCAGCCCAGGCCTGCTTAACAACAAAAAAAAAGAAAAATCCTATCTTTCCAGTTAATGGACTGGGCTAAATTTAGTTTTATCACTGTTAAACTAGAATTGGATTTGTCTAAGAACAGTAGGTATAGTGGACATAAATAGTCCAGGATGATTGTAAAATTAAACCTCAAGACAGGGCTTTATATTTTTCTGTTTATGTGTATTATACCCTAATTGAAGATGTGAACCTTGCAGTTTTATATCTTGGATGTGAATGTATTACAGCTAACAGTCTTCTGTTGTACATATAACTTCCCAGTTTACCACACTAATACTGGTTGAGTCTTACTTAATATACACTAATGTTCAGGATATCCCATTTTCTTCAGTGAGCACTCAGTCTTAGAGTTAAAATTCTTTGTTTAATCTATCTTGTCTATCCTATCCTACAGGGGAACCTTTCTTGCTTGCCCTCTCAAGGGGTTTTGACATGCGGAGTTATGTGTATTGGTTCCCAAACATCAGTGGCCTTGGCAGCCTCTGGTTCCCAGGGTTGTCTCCCTGGATGTGTTCTAGCACCATCCTTGGTTCCTCTGCCCCCAACCAAGGTGCCTGGTGCCCACAGCCTCTGTTCACCAGTCAAGGGAGGAATCTGTCATCTTGGCTGTAGGCCAAGTTCTGGAGAAAGCTCTCCTTTTTTCTTGCTTACTCTTAAGGATACCTTATCTCTCCTCTCAGTCTAGTTAAATTTCCTAAGCTTTCACAAAAAGCTGGGAAGAGATAATCATAAAGGGTATAATTTCTCTCTTAGAACTAGGGGAGAAGGTACTACGGACAACAAAGACGTTGTGAGTATGTTGTCCATATTTTAGGTAATTTCCTGACTGTAGATTGATTTATTTATTTGCCCGATGCTTGCTTGCTTGATTGATCAGCACCTTGAACATTTCACTAGGCTTTTCCAGTTCCTTTGCTTGGGGCAAGACAGTTTGCTAAAATTTTAGGAGGTGTAGAAAGGGTGATGTGTCTGTGTGTACTTGTTCTACTTGTTCTGGTCTCAGGTGGGTAGTCCTGCTGTGTATAAATAGATATGCAGATTTTTGCATACTTACCTCCCTTATTCTGTTTCTGTGGTAAAAATATGAAATGCTTTAGTTCTCTGGTTTAGTGATTGCTTAGTATTAATACTATTAATGCTGTTTGCTGTTCCACTAACGCATGCTCCTAAGGAGTACAAATTTCATTAATTGCCAACTGTAGGTTCCAGTGATCTGGCTCCTGCCTACTCCTTTTCACTTTCTGCCATGCTTCACTGCCATTTTCCCCATGGGTGCACTATTTTCAACACACTGGACACACTGGCCTTCCTGTTCCTTAATCAAATCATATTTCTTCCTGATCCAAAGACTTTTTTTTTCTGATCCAAAGACTTTGCACATGCTGTTCTCTTTCTTAGAATGCCCGTCCCCAGGCCTGCATGGCTTGCTACCTCATGGGTTTGACATTTCCTTTGACTCATTGAACTTCACTGAGGTTCAATGAAATCTCCTTTTTTTTTTTTTCTTTTTCTAACTTTATATTCTCCTCCTCTTTAAAGGCACTTTACCCCTCCCCACTGTTTTCTTCCTTCTCCAATCTAGTCAAATTTCCTAGGTTTTCATGGAAAAGCTAGGAAGCGGTAGATCATCATCAAGGGCTTTGCTTCTGTCTTAGAATTAAGCTAGCTTGAGCGTTTCTGTGCCTGCAACCAAAAGAAACTTAATATAGTGAGTTGAGTTCTTTCAGGAGCTTTCTCTGTTTTTCTATTGATACCTCTCTATTTTTTTAAGGCAATGTCACTTTGTTTTGTTTACAAATATATTGAATATGTCAAGATTACTATTTTGTTATTACCCTCTGTGAATTTTCTTGTCTATTTTGCTTGCTTGTTCTTTCAGATACAATTTATTATTTTATTAATGTTGCCAAAAATTGTAAGTAAAATAGCAATTATTATAATAAAATGTTTTGTGAAAGAATATTTTCACTGTACTGTCTTTTCATCCTTAACATGATAAGTTTTATTTTTAATTCATTAATTATTTTTGAGACAGAGTCTTATTATGTCACCCTCAGTAGAGTGCGGTGGCTTCACAGCTCACAGCAACCTCCAACTTTTGGGCTTAAACCATTCTCTTGCCTCAGCTTCCCAAGTAGCTGGGACTACAGGCACCTGCCACAACACCCAGCTATTTTTTACTTGTGGTTGCCATTGTTGTCTGGCAGGCTCAGGCTAGATTCAAACCCAGCAGCTCTAGTATACGTGGCTGGTGCCTTAGCCACTAAGCTACAGGTGCCGTGTCTATTTTTAATTTTTATTTAGTGCCACTATGTAAACTCTGCCTTTTTTTTTTTTGAGAGAGAGAGAGCATCAAGCTATCTCTCTGGGTAGAGTACCATGGCATCATAACTCACAGCAACCTCAAACTCCTGGGCTTAAGCGATTCTCTTGCCTCAGCTTCCTGAGTAGCTGGGACTACAGGCACCCACCACAATGCCTGGCTATTTTTTGGTTGTAGTTGTCATTGTTTGGCAGGCCTGGGCCGAATTCAAACCTGTTAGCTCTGGTGTATGTGGCTGGCGTTTAGCTGCGGGAGCTACAGACGCCACCAAAACTGCCTTCTTGACAATTGTGTTTTTAGTCTAATTGCATGGGACATGAACTTATAAACAGAGGTATGTGTGATGGAATTAATGGGTTTTCTTGTTTTTATTTTTAATGAGAAATGATTTGCCATTAAATGTAATGAGTATATTGCTTAAAGACTTTATATTTCCACTTTTAGAAGCTTTTAAACAGTATTGCTTAATTTTATTGGATAATTTACAACATTTATTGAGACAGTTGTTTACTGACCCACATTTTTACTTGGCTGCATTCACAACTCTTTTGTTAGAAACCTTCCATTCCTGAAGCAAAAGTAGTTCCACTTGGGGCAAAATAATTATTTTTATTACCCATAACCCCATTCCTTCTCATTCTAATATTAAAGTGTATTGCCTCTTCCTCTCATTAGATTTGTCCTGATTTTATCAATGTTTCTGATTACTTTTTCCAAGAAGTAACCTCCAATTTGATTTATTATCATTTATTTATTTTTGAGGCAGTGTCTCACTTTGGTGCCCCTGGTAGAGTGCCAAGGCATCATAGCTCACAGTAACCTCAAACTCTTGGGCTCAAGCGATCATCTTACCTCAGCCTCCTGAGTAGCTGGGACTATAGGTGTCTGCCATAATGCCTGGCTATTTTTAGGAGTGGGTCTTGCTCTGCCTCAGTGTGGTGGTATCCAACTCATGAGCTCAGGCGATCTGTATACCTAGGCCTCCCAGAGTGCTAGGATTACAGGCATGAGCCACTGTGCCCAGCCTGATTTTGTTTTAAAATTTCATTTTTTTTCTTTAATAGAGGATTTAAGACAGCCTACTTTTGTTTACAGCTTTGCACAAATCCCAAAGATTGTGATGGACATTTTGATTTTCAGTACTTTAATTCCAAAGATTTAAAATTTTGCAGGCTGAATGTTTTAACCTTAAGTTTTACCGAGAATGTTGTTGGTTTCTATGGTAAAATAAGAAATACGTTTTATTGTAGGCATCTATCCCTCCCTCAAATGTTGTTTAAAAGATAAAGGTATTCAAATATCCATTTGAGAGTAATTCCTAGTTACAAAACTTGGAAACCAAAATGAAGGATCAAAGACATTATTAAATACATACCCACTATAAACGGTATTACTCATTTATTAAAAGTAATGATTGTAGAAACTATGGCAGTACAAAATTCTATTTGGTTATATTGCAAAACTGAGAAAGCAACGTACGAAGATACGTACTTTGTGTTTGCAATTATTCATGGTAATATCCATGGAAAAGAATAATAAATTCTAAATGCAAGTAAATTTACATATTTTTGTGGTTACTTTTTTCTTTCAAACATTCTATAAATGAGTTATTTTGTCTTTACAAAGCAGTCATCATATACATAGAGGAAAAAAAGTAAATTCCACTTTCCTACCACTTCAGTAGGTGGCCTCTTACACTCCTTCCTAGTTACAAGATTGACATGAGAACAGTTACCAGTATGTGTGCAGTAAGACTGCTGCTGACATGAGAGTCTTAGCTTTAGAGCAAGGATTGGCAAACTGTGGCCTTTATGGTAAAAGCTTAAATCACTAAAGCATTGTTAGAGCCAGAGACTCCTGTGCACCCTGCAGAACCTTAAATATTTACTACTTGTTGCCCCTATTCTAGTTCATGAGTTATGAGTTAGAATATGTACATTCCCCTGTATTCCTGCTGGTGCGCTAGTGGTATACAAGCACTTTTTCTGTGAGTTGGGAGTGAGCTGTATATAATTCCTTGATCCTGCCCAGTGATAAAAAGCCCAAAGCAGTAAAAAAGATGACGTGTTTAGAAAAGGAAATGTCTGAAGGGTGTGTATGTGTGTGTGTTTATGTGTGTGTATAGATATGCCGAAGCCTCCATACCTTTTTTACATGTTGAGTGGGATTTTGTGCTTCTTAAAAATGGAAGAGAATGTATTATCTATTGCTGCATAACAAATTACCACAAAACTAATAGCTCACAGTTTCTGGGTGTCAGGAATCCAGGAGAAGATTAGTTAAGTTCTTCTAGCTCAACCCTGACTGCCCAAGGTTGCTATCATCTAAAGGCTTGACTGGGGTGGATCTGCTTTTTTTTTGAGGCAGAGTCTCACAATGCTACCCTTGGTAGAGTGCTATGTTATCATAGCTCACAGCAACCTCAAACTCTTGGGCTCAAATGATCCTCTTGTCTTAGCCCCCCAAGTAGCTAGGACTACAGGTGCCCACCACAACACCCAGCTAATTTTAGAGACTAGGTTTTAACTCTGGCTCAGGCTGGTTTCAAACCTGTGAGCTTAGACAATCCACTCACCTTGGCCTCCCAGAGTGCTGGGATTACAGGCGTGAGCCACTGCGCCCAGCCAGTTAGATGAGTTTTTTTGGAAAAAATATTTGGCAGTAAACTCTTAATCTAGTAACTTCATCTAGTTTCCTGTGGATTGGAAAAATATGTGGGTTCTGTTTTTCCTGGACCCACCTTCTCCCAAAGGAATGCAAAAGGATCACTCCAAAGGTTGGTCTGAAATCTCTGTAAACCTGGGCTGAGGAGGAGTCTAGACCGTGGTGCGAAAGTGCCCAGGACCTGCAGCTGTGACTGGATTCTCTCATGGTTCTTTCATGCTCTCCTCACCTCTTTGGATAAACATTAGGTATTTGTGTGATACATGATGCGGATGTGAGTCTTCTGTTTTATTTTTTTGAGTCTCACATGTCACCCTTGGTAGAGTGGGTAGAGTGCTGTCGTGTCACAGCTCACAGCAACCTCCAACTTACAAGTGCCCGCCACAAGGTCCAGCTATTTTCATTATTTTTTATTTTTTTTTAGCAGGCCCTGGCTGGGTTTGAACCCAGTGTGTGTAGCCAGTGCCCTTACCACTGTGCTATGGGTGCCCAGCTGCCCAGATCTGGGCCTTTTAGCTCTCAACTCTGCCTATTCTGCTTCTTGCCCCAGGGAGCAATTCTTTTGTCTCGGGGAGGCTTGGGATGGCTTGGGATGGCTGTGAGCCCTGGGTTTGCCCTGTGGGAGGAAACAGTTGCTGGACCTGTCAGTAAATGTCCGGAGTAACATTACATTTGGGCCACCTAAATTTCCTTCAGGGTTTGGAGAAGATTCCCAGGACCCCCTTGTGGTTTCTTTGGACTGAGGATTGTGGTGCCCCTCTCATTAACTTTTGACATTTCCACTGTATTTCTCAGGCCAACTTGAATTCACTGTCTCTTTGGTCAGTAGTTTGTACTTTTTCCTGTATTTATCATGGAAAACCCACAGTTCATATGTATTTTAGTTTCCATGTTTCCTGGTTCTAACTGCTTATCTTAGTGGTTTGAATGATAAAACACTTTGTCATCCAAAGTGTTTGAATCTCACTTTGATTAAACTGCTAGTTAATGATGAGAATTATTTACATAATTTGCTTTACAGTACTTTAAATAGAAAATGCAGACACAGCCAAAGGCTGACTGTACCACTACAGCATAGATATGAGGCTCTGGGGAGACTGAGGTAGAAAGGGAAATGTGCCAGCTGAGCAAGAGTAACATCCCATCTCCACTAAAAATAGAAAAAACAATCTGGACATTGTGGCTGCACCTGTAGTCCTAGTTGTTTGGGAGGCTGAGACAAGAGGATCACTTGAGCCCAAGAGTTTGAGGTTGCTGTGAGCTATGATGTCACAGCCCTCTACCCAGGGGGACAAAGTAAGACTCTCAAAAAAAAAAAAAAAAAAAAACAAGAAAGAAAGGGGTATGTGGGTCACTTAAAATCTGAGAAGCACACATAATAAACATCTATGTCCTGAATCAGGACAACAGTCATCCCTCCTAAAGATGCTTATTGACAGGAGACATGAGCGCTTTTAATGAAGCTTCCTGTTAAGTTCTGTGCCTTAGTAGCTTTTGGTGTGAACATGATATCCTGGTTTGTGGATTATTCTATTATCTATTATTTTAGCAGACACAACACTGTGAGACTGTACCATTGTGAGCAGGTCAGTTGATCATGTCAGGTTTCATCTACAGGGTGAAAAAGGCATCCTTTCTAGGATGTGCATGAACTTTTATGCACTGTGGGGGGATTTCAATATAAGTACAAAGCAAGAACTGCCTATAATTTGAGACTTGAGACATCTCTGAGTTGACTCCTTTATTATGATTTATTATTTGCATTTAATTTCTAACCATAACTCTGGTAAGAGAATGAGATCTGCACACACTTTCCCCTGCTTGTTTAGAACCTGAAGTTTCAGCTTAGGAGTTTTTACAAGGAAATGCCTTGCTGTATCACTATAAGTAATTTGAACAAAGTCAGCAACAACATGCAGTTCATAATAAGAGAAAACATATAGAATCCCTGCAATACTATGAATTCAATACTATGAATGATCTAAGTAGCTAAAAAAATACTTGAAAGTATGTGGAGATATTGATTGTGTGTTAATTACTGAATGAGAAAAGGAATTGTAAGAGAAATTGTAGTCTGACCCTTTCTTTTTTCCTTCGTCTCCTAACCCCCTTCCCCATCTCACCCCAACCAATATCTCACATAGGAACAAGCAAAGACTAAAATCCGGAAGAATATACATTGTCAAAATATGTGAATGGTTATGTCTAAGCAGTGAGACATGGCGGGTTTTTTTAGAATATTTTTTACATTAGTCATTTATTACTTCTGTTATATTCTTCCTTTTTGGCATTAAGTCTGGGAGATCATAATGTGAACCAAAATAAATTCTTTCTTTCTTTCTTTTTTTTTTTTTTTTTTGAGACAGAGTCTAACTTTGTCACCCTGGGTAGAGGGCTGTGATGTCATAGCTCACAGCAACCTCAAACTCTTGGGCTCAAGCAATTATCCTCTCGCCTCAGCCTTGCAAGTAGCTGGGACTATAGGTGCCTACCACAACATCTGGCTATTTTTATTTTTTTTGAGACAAGAGTCTCAAGCTGTCACCCTGGGTAGAATGCTGTGGTGTCACAGCTCACAGCAATCGCAAACTCTTGGGCTTAAGCAATTCTCTTGCCTCAGCCTCCCAAGTAGCTGGGACTAGAGGTGCCCACCACAAAGCACAGCTATTTTTTGGTTGCAATTGTCATTATTGTTCAGCAGGCCTGGGCTGGATTCGAACCTGCCAGCTCCTGTGTATGTGGCTGGTGCCCTAGCCTCTAAGCTATAGGCGCCGAGCCACCTGTGATTTTCTTTAATCTTCTTTGATAGGACTTTAGAAAACATGTTTGTTTTAAATTTACAATTTTAATTTTGTTTATTGCTTTAATTATATCAGTTATTTCTAAGTCATCATATCCATTTTAGATAAGAGAGGAACATATAGAATAGTTTAAAAGATTATATACAAATATAGACCTTAAGTCACCCATGTAGCTCAGTCTCCCATCACTCCAAGTCAAGGCACTTCCAGGTTCCTTGGCCTGTTAGGATGCTTGAGTCCTACCACAAAAGGAGAAGGATTGTCCAGATGCTCCTGCTCACTCTCCTACTATTGGGCTCTCCCACTTCTGCTCTTGGAATTAGAGAAACTGCACCAAGTATTACTCTTTCTCTTAGTTGAGTTGGTAAAATTGGTAACTTACTTCTGCAGGAGAGAGACCTGCTGTTCATGATATAAACCTGAATGTGTTCACTCACTAGACGAACATCCATGTCTGCTTTATGCCAGACATACCAGTCATACATTGCTGCGTAACAAACAATCACAAACATTGGCATTTAATATCACATGTGTTTATTTGGAAGCCCAGCCTAAAGGACCAGAAACTACCCAGACACAATCTCCTTAGTAATGAGAGTAGCAGAAGAGGACAAGCCAAATGGCGTGAGGCCATTTTAAGCTTCAGCTTGTGTGAGGTCCACTAATGTCTCATTGCCCAAGGTGAGCATGTGGGCAAACACAATGGGGTATGTTGGTGCGACTTGATGCAAAATCATAACCTCTACTCAGTCAATATGCATTGAACTGAGGGGATGCTGGGAGGCCAACACCAGAGTGCACCCCCTCCCAATGATTCTCATAGGCTTTTATTGAAGTCAGGTAAATATATAGATCAGAGGGCAGCGCCTGTGGCTCAGTGAGTAGGGCACCTGCCCCATATACCAAGGGTTGCGGGTTCAAACCTGACCCCGGCCAAACTGAAACCAAAAAAAAAAAA
>NW_003852696.1:527125-541575 GCF_000181295.1 Otolemur garnettii
CTCCTGGGCTCAAGCGAGTCTCCTGCCCCAGCCTCCCAAGTAGCTGGGACCACAGACACCCGCCACAATGTCTGACGATTTTTTGGTTGCAGCCGTCATTGTTGTTTGGCAGGCCTGGGCTGGATTCGAACCCACCACCTTGGATGTATGTGACTGGCACCTTAGCCTCTTGAGCCACAGGCACCAAGCCAGGGAGAAAACATTTTCAAGAAAAACAATTCAACAGTTGGTGAGGGGGCAAGTAAAATGAAAAATAAAATGCACTTGTGATGTCGTCAATTAGAATATCCTTCCTGGCCAGGGGCAGTGGCTCAGGCCTGTAATCCTAGCACTCTGGGGGCGTTCCTGAAGTGGGTGGATTGCATGAGCTCACAGGTTAAAGACCAGCGTGAGCAAGACTGAAACCTCGTTTCTAAAAATAGCCGGGTGTTGTGGCAGTGCCTGTAGTCCCAGCTACTTGGGAGAAAGAGAGAAGAGAATCGCTTGAGCCCAAGAGCTGGAGGTTGCTGTGAGCAATGACACCATAGCATTCTACTGATGGCAACATAGTGAGACTCTGTCTCAAAAAAAATAAAATAAAAGGAAAAATAAGTTGATTTGCTGTAAAAGAATATAAAGGCATATTTTTAGTAAGAGAATCTTGTATATCTTGATTATGGCCATGGTTATATTAGGTACTTTTTTTTTTTGAGACAGTCTTATTATGTTGCTCTCAGTAGAGTGTTGTGATATCACAGCTCACAGCAACCTCAAACTTTTGGGCCTAAGCGATTCTCTTGACCCAGCCTCCTGAGTAGCTGGGACGATAGGCACCTGCCACAATACCTAGCTACTTTTTGGTTGTAGTGTCATTGTTGTTTGGCAGGCCCTGTCTGGATTCAAACCTGCCAGCTCTGGTGTACATGGCTGACACCCTAGCCACTGAGCAGAGGCACCAAGTCACTAAGTACATTTTTTAAAATTTGCTGTCCTGATTGTTAGGTCTAGGCTAAAGTAGAAAAATACCAGTTAAATCCTGGCAAATTCCTGGGCTGCAGGCCCTCAACAAAATGGAGTAAGTCTGTTTCACTCCCAAGATAGATGGGAAAGTACTCACTAACTTCTCGCTTGACTAACTCCTGGGCCTGGGAAACAAACTGACCTTTAGACCATACCAGGTGGAGAGAATATTGAGACAAAGATGTATGGAGGAAAAGTACTGGAACTAAGATGTATGGGAAAATATTAAAACAAAGATGTATGACGTATAGCTAACTAACTACAAAATTCTGCTTCTGTACAATGCTTGCTGCTACCCTACCCAGATGCATCTGGACAGCCTGCGTGCCAACCAGGATGCAGACCAAGCCTTAAAAACATGACCCCTTAAGCACTCGGGGCTGCTCTCAGAAACCCCATGTTGAGACACTGAGGCAGTCACCAGTTGGCTCTTCAATAAAAGGACCCTGCTGTAAATTTGGCTTATTTGGCAGTGTGGTCTCTGGGGAACTCCTGGGCACTAAATCTGGAGGCCCCAGGGAGATTCTTCAGACCCTGGCACTGCAGATCCTCAGCCAGCCTCCAAGACAGGCTGTGGTCCCTCTGAGGGGAGGCGCCCCCTGGAGGACCCAGTGCCCTCAGGAGATGGGCTGAAGATCACCCCTAAATTCACCTGTGAGTCCACCTCTGGAGGTAAGCCATTTAAATATGTATTTTTGGCTGGTGTCTCCAGACATTTAGTGTAACTATTGTGTTCATTTTTTGTTGTGTTTATTTGTTGTTGTGGACTGTTCTGGAAATATATAACTATTATATTTGTTGTGAATTGTGTGGGGACCTTTGAGGGAAGGCCAAAGGGACAGGAGCTTTGGACAGGAACCCCGGATTACCAGGCTATCTGCCTGTCAGAGGCACTCAGAGGCTTGTGTCAGTAACGCAACCTGTTGCTAGAAACACCAGAAACTCTGGTGGGGAACTGCTGCCCTGTTGAAGACCTTGGGACACTAAGACTGCCAAGACATTGGTGCTTTGGCCTCGGGTCTCGGAGAAATTGGGGTGCAGGGGGCAGGTGACAAGGGACTTTGATTTCTAACCTCAAGTGTTACATCTGAGGTTAGTCCTGTAAACCTGTAAGACAGGAACCTCAGACTCCCGGGCTATGGGCCTGTCAGATACAGGAACTGAGATTTGGCCTGTCAAGGGGGCTCCAAAGACTGGGATGCCAGTGGAGGCCCCGGCCTCAAATGCCCAATTTAGATTCATATACTTTTGTTCATTTGTATTCTATGTTGTTTGTCCAGTTCATATCATGGTTTGTGCTTCTGCTCTGTTCATCATTATAGTTTATGCTTCTGCTCTATTGCCAGCCTTTAGTGTGGGCTGGCCCCCCTACAGGTCTCTTTGATCCCCTCTTATGCTGACAGGTTTGGAAAGCAGTCACACAGGAAAACCTGGCCACCCTGACATTGATGGATGAACCGAGTTAGTGAAAACCCACCAGCCTGGCTCTGGGCCTGTTCTCTGCAGCTAGAAACTACAGTTTTAGTACTGTCCTTCCAGCCCTTTAGTCCCTCTGGTCTGGGTCCCTGGTTTAAGTCCTTCTAGTATGGATCCCTGGTCTGGGTCCCTCTGGTTTAAGTCCCTGGTTTGAGCTCCTCTAGTTAATCTAGTTAATTTCTCTGGTTGTCAGTTTAGTTTTTGTTAGTGTGTTGTGGTGTTGTCATTGTGATTTTTTGTGCTTCTCTGTGCTTCACAGATTTTTTTGTCCTTTTAAAAATAAGTTCCTCCTCTTCTAAGTGAAATACCCCACTGGGTTGTTTATTAAGACATTTTAAAGATATTTTCTCAGGTGATGCCTGTGGCTCAAGAAGTAGGGCGCTGGCCCCATATACCGGAGGTGGCAGGTTCAAACCTGGCCCTGGCCAAAAAACCCCCCAAAACAAAACCCAAACAAACAAAAATGAGACATGTTTCTCTACAAATAAGAGTGATAAATATAAAATCAGGTTTCTAAAGAACATTTTTAGCCATCTCACTTCTCAGGAAAAAAAAAGGTCCAGGCTGCCAATTGGGCCACATGAGAAGTATGCCCCCAAACCAGTGAGACTTTAAAACCCCAATTGTGTTAAACATTAAACCTGTGCCAAAGAACTGTCCCTTCGAAACAGTGGTTCTCAACATTCCTAATGTTGCGACCCTTTAATACAGTTCCTGTGGGTTGAGAACCCCTGCTTTAAACCCTCCAGCTGTTGGTTTTAAAAAAGGAAGGTTGAAATTATGTACATGTAAGTGCTTAAAGACTGCCTGAAACAATAACAATAGGTGGGCTTTTGCACCCCCACCCTTCACAGGGTGAAACAATTGTGTGAATGGCCCCTGTCTGTCTGTATCTCAGTTTTTTTATCCCAGCTGAAACTTGTCTATAGTTTATCTGAGGGAAGAGAAAGGAAAACAGAGAGAAACCCACCCTGCTGAAAACTATACTGAGGCATTTAAAAACAAAAACCTTTGATTGTTCCAGTAACTATAGTTTATTTTATTTTATTTATTTTTTAAAAATTTATTTATTTATTTATTTATTTGAGAGTTTCAAGCTGTCGCCCTGGGTAGAGTGCTGTAGCATCACAGCTCACAGCAACCTCCAACTCCTAGGTTCAAGTGATTCTCCTGCCTCCACCTCCCAAGTAGCTGGGACTACAGGTGCCCGCTACATCGCCTGTCTACTTTTTGGTTGCAGCCGTCATTTTTGTTTGGCAGGCCCAGGCTGGATTTGAACCCTCCAGCTCAGGTGTATGTGGCCGGCGCCTTAGCCGCTTGAGCCACAGGAGCTGAGCCTATAGTTTCCTTTAAAATAAAATTAGTTTTGAGACTGTTATTAAAATCCAAATGTTTAAAAATTATGAAACTGTCACCCCTTGTCAACTGTGAACCTATCTAGAGAATATAGTCTACAGGGTGCAGCCCCTTGTGCCTAAAGATAAATTCTGAAAGGGAAACAAAGAGTCAAATTTCTAAGTTTACCTGAGCCTAAAAATGAGAAAGATCCCTGTCTAGCTCTACAGGAGAAAATCCTGTATCAACATTATATTCATAAACTGTTCCTCATTTGTAAAATGTAGTAGTTCAGTTGTTTAAATTGTTTGCAAAACTGCAGCTTTGTCAAAAAAAGAGATTCTTGCCTTTTAAACTTCCTAATTGTCAGTCTGGCCAAGTAAATAATTAACTTTATAGTATACTGTGGTCCTGTTTTATAAAAAATGAGTTTTTGAAAGTGAAAGAAATTAAACAGAAAGAAAAATTAAAACTCACAAAAGAATATTTATTGGCTCTGTGCCTGTGGCACAAGTAGCTAAGGCGCCAGCCACATATACCTAAGGTGGCGGGTTCGAATCCAGCCCGGGCCTGCCAAACAACAATGACGGCTGCAACCAAAAAATAGCCGGGTGTTATGGCAGGTGCCTGTGGTCCCAGCTACTTGGGAGGCTGAGGCAGGAGACTCGCTTGAGCCCAGGAACTGGAGGTTTCTACGAGCTGTGATGTCACAGCACTCTACCCAGGGGGACAGCTTGAGGCTCTGTCTCAAAAAAAAAAAAAGAAAGAAAAGAAAATTTATGAAGAAATTTATATATGAGCCAGTTAACTGTGTTTTTTGTTTGTTTTTGTTGAGACAGAGCTTGAAGCTGTCTCCCTGGGTAGAGTGCCGTGGCATCACAGCTCACAGCAACCCCCAACCATATAGGCTGGTGCCTTAGCCACTGAGACACAGGCGCCAAGCCAGTTAAATATGTGTTATCTTTATTTTATTTTATTTTTTTCAGTTTTGGCTGGGGCTGGGCTTGAACCCACTACCCCTGGTATATGAGGCTGGCACCCTACTCCTTGAGCCATAGGTGCTGCTGTCTTTAAAATATTTTAACTTGTAGTTAGCTTGCCCGAGTCTTGTCTCCTCTCTTCTGACTTCATGTCCTTTACTACTCGTTCCACCACCTTCTCCAGCAATTACGGGTCCCTGGGCTCAGTCCAGGCACCCAGCTACAGTGTCCGGCCCGCCAGCAGTGCAGCCCAGTGTCTATGCAGGCGCCGGGGGCTCGGGCTCCCGGATCTCCATGTCCTGCTCCACCAGCTTCCGGGGTGGCTGGGGGTCCGGGGGCCTGGCCACGGGGATGACCGGGGGGCTGGCTGGAATAGGGGGCATCCAGACCGAGAAGGAGACCATGCAAGAACTGAACGATTGCCTGGCCTTCTACCTGGGCAGAGTGAGGAACCTGGAGACCAATAATCGGAGGCTGGAGAGCAAAATCCGGGAACACCTGGAGAAGAAGGGGCCCCAGGTCAGAGACTGGGCGCATTACTTCAAGACCATCAAGGACCTGAGGGCTCAGATCTTTGCCAATTCTGTGGACAATGCCCTCATCGTTCTGCAGACTGACAATGCCCGTCTTGCTGCTGATGATTTTAGAGTCAAGTATGAGACAGAACTGGCCATGCGCCAGTCAGTGGAAAGTGACATCCATAGTCTCTGATATCACTCGACTGCAGCTGGAGTCAGAGATGGAGGCTCTCAAGGAGGAGCTGCTCTTCATGAGGAAGAACCACGAGGAGGGAGTAAAAGTCCTACAAGCCCAGTCTGCCAGCTCTGGGTTGACTGTGGAGGTAGATGCTCCCAAATCCCAGCACCTGAGCAAGATCATGGCAGACATGTGGGCCCAGTATGACAAGCTGGCTTGGAAAAACCAAGAAGAGCTGGCCAAGACCTGGTCCCAACAGATTGAGGAGAGCACCTCAGTGGTCACCTCACAGTTTGCTGAGGTCGGAGCTGCGAAGACAATGCTCACAGAGCTGATGCGTATAATCCTTGGCAATCGAACTAGACTCCGTGAGAAATCAGAAGTCCAGGTTGGAGGATAGCCTGAGGGAGGTGGAGGCCCACTACGCCATGCAGATGGAGCAAGTCAATGGGGTCCTGCTGCATTTGGAGTCAGAGCTGGCACAGACCTGGGCAGAGGGGCAGCGCCAGGCCCAGGAGTATGAGACACTGCTGAACATCAAGGTCAAGCTAGAGGCTGAGATCGCCACCTACGGAAGACAAGGAGGACTTCAACCTTGGTGATGCCCTGGACAGCAGCAACTCCATGCAAACCATCCAAAAGACCACCACTTGCAGGATAGTGGACGGCAAAGTGGTGTCTGAGACCAACGGCACCAAAGTTCTGAGACACTGAGGCAGTAGAGCAGCATGTCCTCATACCAATAAAAAGTTCAGAGGTCACTGGAAAAAAAATATTTTAACTTGTAATCTTACTTAAAGAAATATTTTAAACTTTTAATATTTGACATAACTTCCAAAGTCAAAGCACTAAATTTAGGCCTTTTGAAATATTAACACCACTAAAAACCTGAGAAGGACAAATTAGGCTTATTTGACCTACTAAAAATATATAGAAAACATCATCAAATATAAAATGGTGATTAATTTTGTGTAAGTTATGATTATATATATATTTCTACAATATAAAGCATTGATCTGTCCTAACATCTAAGACATTGGTCTCTCCTAACATATTGTCAGTAATAATTTTAATTCACCTAAAAAAAAAAAAGGGAAAAAAAGGAAAGTGTTTTTTGTAACTGGCTGAGTCCAAAGTTAGTCCTAAAAAAAGAAAAAAAAGAAATATTAATATTATAAGAAATATAACATTTCTTATCACAAATATGACATAATATTTGACAAATATGAGAATATGACATTTGAGAATATGTCACTTGAGAAATTCATTTGAGAATATGACAAATTCTCTCAAATTCAATATCCGGATGTCTTTGAAAATTAAGTAGCTAGAATTTTGATTGAAAAATTAACATGTTAGGGCTGCGCCTGTGGCTCTGTAAGTGGGACACCTGCCCCATATACTGTGGGTGGCGGGTTTAGGCCTGGCCTTGGCCAAACTACAACAAAAAAATAGCCAGGCATTGTGGCGGATGCCTGTGGTCCCAGCTGCTTTGGAGGCTGAGGCTATTTTTTGTTGCAGTTTGGCTGGGGCTGGGTTTGAACCCACTATGTGTTATCTTAAAAATTATACTAAGTTTATGAGTAAAAATACTAATGTTCTCATTATATAAACCTCATTCTTGAAATCCAGAACTTACAAATGTTTGTAAATAACTGTTAAATAGTTTCATATTCTTAAAATACATGCCCTGCTTCAGCCACATACTGGAAGCTGGCTGGTCCACACACGGCCGAAGACTGAGGAAACTCCTCATGAGGCTTATCTTAATTAAACTTTAAACTTTAGGAAAACAGGAAAAAACATAATCTATGTACCCACACCACTTCTTCTCCTCCTCCTCCTGGCAGCAGGCCCTTGCAATTTGAATGTTAAAAAGTGAATGAGTGCTGTCAAACTTCTGATAATTAAGAATCAACATAACCCAGTACCCAACCTTGTACCCACCACTGGGTCAATGATTTGGCCCCCAAGAGAGAAAAGGAGGGACTTGTTAGGTCTAGGCTAAAGTAGAAAAATACCAGTTACCTCCTGACAAATTCCTGGGCTGCAAGCCCTCAAGAAAATGGAGTAAGTCTGCTTCACTCCCCAGATAGATGGGAAAGTACTCACTAACTCTTGCTCGACTAACTCTTGGGCCTGGGAAATAAACTGACTGACCTTTAGACAATACCAGGTGGAAAGAATATTGAGACAAAGATGTATGGAGGAAAAGTACTGGAACTAAGATGTATGGGAAAATATTAAAACAAAGATGTATGACGTATAGCTAACTAACTGCAAAATTCTGCCTCTGTATAATGCTTACTTGCTGTCCCCACCCCAAATGCGTGCCAACCAGGGTGCAGACCAAGCCTTAAAAACCTGACCCTTTAAGTACTCAGGGTTGCTCTCAGAAACCCCATGTTGGGACACTGAGCCGGCTCTTCCATAAAAGGACCCTGCTGTAAATTTGGCTTGTTTGGCAGTGTGGTCTCTGGGGAACTCCTGGGCACAAAACTGATCACATAAAAAGCTTTTATTTTATTGTATATAAAATGTATTTCAGTAAGTCTGTCTAAAATTAAAAAATAAAACAATAGAAAAAAACACACATGCATCAGTTATTTCCCGGTTAACCAGGACACTCTTATTTATGCTGACTTTACTGGTCTTAGTTACGTCCTCAACTAATATTTGCCAAATGAATAAATAGATGAGGGTGATAAATATCTTTAGTCATTGGAAGTTAAGAGGCTTTATTTTTTGCATGTAAAATGGAAAATTATCTACATATTCACCACAAAGGGAATATGTAGATATGTTGGGGATGTATCCATTTGACATAGCTTTGAAAACTCTATGTTTGAAGAATATTTACTGAGAATGTAAAACAGGCTGGGTGCAGTGGCTTACACCTAGCACTCTGGGAGGCCGAGGTGGATAGATTGCTTGAGCTCAGGAGTTTGCCACCAGCCTGAGCAAGAGTGAGACCCCATCCCTACTAAAAATAGAAAAACTAGCCAGGCAGGTGGAGTGAGGGGGTGCCTGTAGTCTCAGCTACTCAGGAGGGAGGCTGAGGCAAGGGGGAGTCTCTTGAGCCCAGGAATTTGAGATTGCTGTGAGCTGTGATGACTACACAGCACTCTACCCAGGGCGACAGAGTGAGGCTTAGTCTCAAAAAAAGAAAAAATAAGAGAGACTGTAAAACAGTCTCTAATAAGCAAATAAATCAGGATAGCAGTGTCTATTTCTTTTTCTTTCTTTTTTGAAACAGTCTCACTGTGTCGCCTTCAGTAGAGTGCTATGGTGTCATAGCTCACAGCAACCTCAAATTCTTGTGCTCAAGCAATTCTCTTGCCTCAGCCTCAAGAGTAGCTGGGAGTACAAGCTCCCACCACAACGCCCAGGTATTTGTAGAGAAAAGGTCTCGGTCTGGCTCAGGTTGGTCTCGAACCTGTGAGCTCAGGCAGTCCACCTGCCAAGTGCTGGATTACAGGCGTGAGCCACTGTGCCCGGCAGCTCCTTCAGGTCTTGCATGCTCCTTCTCTATCTGGATGCCATTTGTTCCTGCCAGACCCCTGGCCATCCCTGTGGCCAGATCTCCCAGACGCCTAGCTGCCCTTGAAGCTGGTGGAGCGGGAAGTGGAGATCTGGGAACTTGAGCCCTTGGCACCTGGGTAGACACTGACCATGCTGCTGGCAGGCCAGACACAGTAGGTGGACGGCTGGATAGAGCCCAGGGACTGGGAGTTGGTGGAGAGGGTAGTGGAGTGAGTAGTGAAGGTCATGATGTCTGAGGAGGAAGACAAGAGGACAAGACTCAGGGTTAAGTTGGGCTGTCAGTTAGGATTCAGAGTTGCCCAGCTGGGTGTCTCTGGCTTGTTAGTTAGTTGCAGACAGGCTGTCAGCAATTAACATACTTCTGAAGGCTTGGCTGGGGTGGGAGGATTGTCTTACAAGCTCATTCACATGACTGTTGGCAAGTCTTGGCTCCTCCTCATGAGTGCTTCTCCACAGAGTTGTCCTAGGACTGAGTATGCACCTCCTCTCCTGCCCCATGGCAAGCAGTCCAAGAGAAAGCAACCAAGGCCCAAGGCAGGCCAGTCTTCATGTCCTAATCTCAGGAGCGATGTCTGTGTTAAATGCTCTACTTATCAGAATCCAGTCATTATAGAGATAGGTTGGTCTTGGCATATTGGCCCCCATGCTGCAGAGTTCTTCACAGCAGTCTGGGACCATTAACTTAAGCCTGCTGGTATCAAAATCAAGTGATCTCCAAATACTTTAAATATAGACCAAGTGATCATATTTCCAGTCTTGTAGAGCCTGCTTGATTTGTGTAACCCATGGTGCGGTGCTCAGTTCTGTAGGAAAAGCCCTGTGACCCCAGCCTGTGCTGCCCCTCTTAGCTCTCTGACACAGAGGTCCCTGGCTGTGCTACCGGGTGACATCTCCTAGACTCACAAAGCCCTTCTTCCAAGAAACTGCCCTTCCCTCCCCCCTTTCTGGGTCCTGGCTCTGTGCTGCTGTCTCTGGAAGGTCTCTTGCTAAGAGAAACTTCTCCTGTTACCAGCCTGTTCAAGGGCAGCCCATAGAAAGCTGTCTGTGTGTTTCTGCCATCTCCTAGTCACACCTTTTCCTAATCAGCCCCTAGTCCTTGCAGTCACTGAGGATAGCCCACCTCCAGGGTGGGGCCTACAGGAGGCATGCATATGGGGCGGTGGAGTTATTCAGGTCAGTCTTACTGGCTGCCTAGCATAGTTCACTCTCTGGCTCCCAAGGATTCGTCTCCCTCTCAGAAGCCATGATATCAGAATTTCATCTTCAGTAGGTTCTTGGTCTCGGTGATTTGAAGAATTAATCTGGGGACCACAGATCGGTGGTAAGACAGGATTTATTTACAGAAAAGCATACAAAAACACCAAAGTTCTGGTAGAGAGAAAAACTCAAGTTTTTCAAGAGAAAAGCTCTCTCTTTCCCTCTCTGTCCCGGCTCTTTGTCCAGGGGTATATATAGTCGGATGAGGCCCTCTGTAGTTACATATAGTTTGTCTGGGTTGCAAGTGAATGGCTACAATCCCTTTCCTTACCAAGCCTAGGAAATTTGCATGAAATTGACCAGGCCTAAGAAATGTGGGTTCTCTATTCAACCTCAAGTGCAAGGGGAGGGAAACTAAGGTGCTGGTGTCTCCCCAGCAGTTGTTTGGCCCCTCCAGCTACTGGAGCCTCTTGTGGGGTCCCCTGCTTACCCTCTAGCCGGCTAGTTCCTCTGCCTGCTGCCACCACACCACTGAGCTGCCTGGGGTGCCACCTGTCCTGTATCAACTAGACATACTTGCTAGGACTTACGTTCATCTTTCTATACAAGGACAGAGCAGTGCTGAGGAGCACAGGGTGAGGCTGAGGCTGGGTGTTTTTGTCTCATTTCCCTATCCGCATCTGTCACTGTGGAAATGGTTGCTGTACCACAGGGCACAGTAATACTCGGCCTCATCCTCAGACTGGGCCCCTGTGATGGTGAGGGTAGCCTTGTCTCCAAGCAGGGAGCCTGAGAAGCGGGCAGGGACCCCTGGGTTCCGGTTGCTGCTATCAAATATCAGACCCCGGGGTGACTGGTAGGGCTTCTGTTGGACCCAGCAGGCATAGTTGCTAGTGGTCACGGCTCCAGTGCTGGAGCCACAGGTGAGTGTGACCGTCCCTCCAGGGTTTGTGGACAGGGAAGTTTCCTGAGTTACCATAGCCTGGGAAGTGGCTCCTGAAAACAGGTGAGAGACCAAATATTCAGGAGAAAAGGCAGCACGAAGGTGCAGAGTCGCCTTCCCCATGCCCAGCCCAGAAGGTCCCCCTGACCTGTGCAGTGACCAGAAGTGTGAGGAGGAGAGGAGCCCAGGCCATGGTGTAGACGGCCCAGGGCTGAGCTGTGCTGGACTGTTCCAGAGTCAGCCCCACACTCTCATTGTAACTCCTTACACCGTGGGGGCGGGGGGGGGGCAAGGCTGTCATGCAAATGACCCCTCCTAAGGGGCACTCGGTAACTTGGCCAGGTCATAGTTACTGAGTTTTCACCCATCAGGGACTGCGTGTTAAAGGGATGGGGGCCAGGAGGACCATTTCCCAGCTGATTTTCTTTCCCAGGGCCAGCACTACAGCGCCCTCTTGTGTGCAAAGTGGAAACACCACTGATGGCTGGACGCCCTGCTGGGGGTCTTTCCCTGTGTGCAGCCTTTTTTGCCTTAGGTGGGGAGTGTTCCCTTCTCTAAGTAGGTAAAACTCAGTACCTGTGACTCTCCAGACAGGAAACTGGATGGAGGAATGTTGGGAAGGAGAGGTCAGAATGAGTCACTGCCTCTCTTCTTTAGTCCAATACATACACTTCAGCATCCTTATTGAGTAAAGGAGCTAAGCTCTTGGGTTCTCTGGAGCCCAGCTGATCATGTGTGTCCCTAGCTATGGAGGGAGTTGACTATTCCAGGGCTGGATGTTGAGTTTCTACCAGGGCATTGCACAATTGCTTTCTTCCCCCCCCCCCTTTTTTCTTTCTTTCATTCTTTTCTTTTTTTTTTAGAAAGACGGTGAAGCAAGGAATCCAAATTTATTTATAAAGGATGATTCAGTTCTCTGCTGCTCCAGAAAACTAAAGAACTATGTTGTGGGTTTTCCCTTGGGGTTTGCCAAATACTTGGGATGTGTGTACATGTGTGTGTGTGCACACGTGTATGTGTCTGCTGGGTAGTGTGGCTCCTGGGTCTGGGCCTGTGTAGCATGGCTGCAGAGCATGTGCCTTCTCTGTGCCCCCTTTAAGCTAGAAGCCCTTCTGTCACCCCATAATTTGGTGGACCCATGGGTGGAATATGGACTTGCAGAGATGAAGTAAGCCTACTAACTGTGTTCCTCTCTCTTAAAGGGGGGACTGTGAGATACAATCATTTGCTTTGCTCTGGAGGGAACAGCCTATCATGTCACAGGCTTATGGCCACTAGAAGCCTCACTGGTACGGTGGCCTTGGAGACATCACAGAGTTGCCCCTCATCTATAGCACTTGTTACATCAGGGGCTTCGCAGTATTTGCTACCCCTTGAACGTCTGGTTTGATAGATACGATTTCTTCATGGTGTTCTATGGAGTGTCCACGTATCTTGGGGTATGTAGACATAGTGGAAGAGCTGATGTATCTCTGGGACAAAATCTGAAAAGCATGCTCTAGTCCACTCCATGAGTTTGAATTGCTTTTGACCTGTTTTCCTGGTAGGAGTGGGAAAGTATGCACTGACCAGGTCAGTGGCCGTAGAGGCTATCCCCAGGTTTCAAACAGGATGGGGTCTGTAGGCTTGTTCTTAAGTTGAATTTGTATGTGAGTTGGAATGGGGCAGTTACCTATTACCTGTAATAGCCCCCGTTTGTATTAGTAGCACATCATCACTCAGATGTCTGTAACTCGGGGACTGCCTGTATATAGTGTAACTCTCCTACTATGGGCTACTCAGGAAACAGTCTCTGACTTGTTTTCCTGCAGAGATTTCATTGGAAAAGACCTACAAAGAAGGGAGGAAGAGGATGGCAAAGAGGGAGGAATTGATCTGCAACGGAGTTGTAGTGGAGATCTCAGGCTGGCCCATGTGGATTTAGAGAGCTGGGAAGGTTCTCCAGGCTTGTTACAAATTATGGCAGGGTCTGTGTTATACTCTTGCAAGGAGCAGTTTTCTTATGTGGCTGCCCCTGGGAAAGGGTGTAATTTGGGGCAGGTCAGTTCATTTAATCCTAAGGGAGTTCTCAGAGAGTTCTCAACACCTAACATTCCTGGTAGCTGGAGAAAGGAGAGTCTTGGTCTTGAAGGAAAGAACTGAATGTCACACTAGTGTACAGGTTCCTGGAGGAAAAGGATAGGCAGGGCTCTTTTCCTTCAGAGTACATGGAGAGCACAGGGACAGGCAGGTTGAACATTTTCTCCTCTGGTTTTTCTAGAAGTCTTAAATTTTTTTTTGAGACAGAGTCTCATTATGGCACCCTTGATAGAGTGCCATGATGTCACAGCTCACAGCAACCTCAAACTCTTGGGCTAAAGTGATTCTCTTGCCTCAGCCTCTTGGATAGCTGGGACTACGGCTGCCTGCCACAGGCTTGGCTATTTTTTTTGCAATTTGGCTGGGGCTGGGTTTGAACCCACCACCTTCAGTATATGGGGCTGGCACCCTACTCACTGAGCCACAGTTGCAGCTCCCCTATTTTTATTTTTGAGACAGAGTCTCACTCTGTCCCCCTCTGTAGAGTGCCTTAGCATCACAGCTCACAGCAACCTCAAACTCTTGAGCTTAAGTGATTCTCTTGCCCCAGCCTCCCAAGTAGCTGGGACTATAGGTGCCTACCACAATGCCCGGCTATTTTGTTGTTGTTATTGTTGCTGTTGTTATTGTTGTTTAGCAGGCCCAGGCTGGGTTTGAACCCTCCTGCCTCAGTGTATGTGGCCAGCACCATAACCACTGAGCTACGGGCACCAAGCCACCCTGTGCTCTTTAGACAGTCACTCCTCTTCCCCCTTCCTGCTGGTGCCTGACGTCACTAACTTGGTTTTGTGTGTATGGAGTCACCTGCTCTGGATACTTAATACAAACGGAACCATACAAGACGTGGCCTTTGTGTCTGGCTTCTTACCCTGTGTAGAATGTTTCTAGGGCTTCTCCATCTCGTAGCCTGTGTCTGTGTTTCATTCTGTTTTAACGTTGAAATAGTGTGCTGTCATATGGATATCCTGTAGTCGTCATTTATCTACTGATCAGTTACAGACATTTGAGCTTTTGGCTACTTTTTGGCTAATGTGAATATTTCTGCTCGGAACATTTGGGGACAAGTTTTTGTGTGAATACACGTTTTCACTGCTTTTGATTATACACTAGGCATGCAATTGCTGGCTCATATAGTACCTCTATCTTTAATTCTTTTCTATTTCTTTATATTTTCTGCCATACTGTTTTTCTTTTCTCTCTCT
>NW_003852696.1:542421-564847 GCF_000181295.1 Otolemur garnettii
AAAAAAAAAAAGAGGGTTTTTATATATGTGCATGTATATTTCATATACATATATGTATAAATAGACACCCACATTTATGTATATTCTGGGTACTAGACCATTATCAATTATATGATTTACAAATATTTTAGCCCATTTTGTATCTTATCACCTTTCCATGGTATCCTTTGATGCCCAAATGTGCTTTATTTTGATGATGTCCAATTTAATCTGTTTTTAATTTTATTGTTGCTTATGTACTTGGTGTAGTACATAAGAAACCATTGTCAAATCCAAGGTAAATATACATATACTGTATGCTTTCTTGCCAAAGTTTTATATTTTTAGCTCTTACATTCAGGTCTTTGATTCATTTAAAATTAATTTCCATATATAAGGTAAGTGTTCAATTTCACTTTTTTTTTTGCATATGAAATGTGGTTATCCCAGCACCATTACCTGCTCTGGGGGCTCTTATAGATACTCAATAAACATGATATATGTGGGTTTATTTCTGGACTCTCAATTTTATTCCATTTTTCTATATGTTTACCTTCTGCCAGGGTTACACTATTTTGATTACTATTTTGTTGCTTTGTAATAAATTTTGAAATCAGAAAGTGTGAGTCCTCTAACTTTACATATTTATTTATTTTCCCGAGATTGTTTTGGCTGTTCAGGGTCCCTTGCAATTCCATGTGAATTTAAAAACTAGACTTTGCTGATTTTGTACAAAAGGCCCCTGGGATTTTGATAGACATTGTGTTGAATCTATAGATCACTTTTTGTAGCATTGAGATCTTAACAATACTTAGTTTTCCAATCCATGAACATGAAATGACTTTCTATTTCTTTGTATTTTCTTTAACTGCTTTCATCAATGGTTAATAGTTTTTAGTGTACAATGTACAACTTTCTTGGTTAAATTTGTTCCTAAGTCTTTTATTCTTTCTTTGCTGTTGTAAATGAAATTTCTTCCTTATTTTTATTTATTTATTTAGTTTTTAGTGAGAGTCTCACTCTGTTGCCCTCTGTAGAGTGCATGGTGTCACAGCTCACAGCAACCTCAAACTCTTGGGTTCAAGCAATCCTCTAGCCTCAGCCTCCCAAGTAGCTGAGACTACAGGCACCTGCCACAATGTCTGCTAGTTTTTCTATTTTTGGTAGAGACAGAATCTTGCTCTTGCTCGGCTGGTCACTCCTGAGCTCGAGCAATTCACCTCCTCAAACTCCCAGAGAGCTAGGATTACAGGTGTGAGCCACTGTGCTGGCCTGAAATTGTTTCCTTAATATCCTTTTTCTTTGTTTTCCATTGCTAGTGTATGAAAGTACAACTGATTTTGCCTATTGATTTTCTATGGTGTAACTTTGCTGAAATTCCTTCTTCACTTGAATGATTCTGTGTGTGGCTTCTTCAGGTCTCCCGTATGTAAAATCCTGTCATCTGCCAATAGTGGTGGTTTTCTCCTGCCTTTCCTTTGGGCATCTGGTTACTCCCCTTCTTGGCAGCCTGTCTCCAGTTCTTCTTCTTCCATGCTCCACATAACTTCCCTTTCTTCCTTTAGGAATTCTGAGTATGGTCTTAACAATTTGTACATTCTGAGGCTTGGTAACACTTTGATCCCACCGGAGAGGTTCTGCGTGATCTGCTTAGAACGTAAATGCTCATTTTTTACCTCATAGAGTGAGCTGTGCCACAGAACAGAGGCAGATACCAGTTGCTTCAGAAGGATTTCATGTTTCTTTTTGACATATTTTCCAGTTGAGTATACTGCTTGCTTCTTGACTAAGCTTTATAAGTTCTCCCACCTCGGGGTGTCTGTAAAGGACCTCTTTTTTTTTCTTTAATACATATAATAAAATAAGTTTATATTTTAAAAACATAGATGTTGGCTCGGCGCCTATAGCTCAACCGGCTAAGGCGCCAGCCACGTACACCTAAGGTGGCGGGTTCGAATCCCCAGCCCGGACACGCCAAACAACAATGATGGCTGCAACCAAAAAATAGCCGGGCGTTGTGGCGGGCGCCTGTGGTCCCAGCTACTTGGGAGGCAGAGGCAAGAGACTCGCTTGAGCCCAGGAGTTGGAGGTTGCTGTGAGCTGTAATGCCACGGCACTCTACCCAGGGGGACAGCTTGAGGCTCTGTCTCAAAAAAAAAAAAAAAAAAAATAGATGTTATTTACCAAAAGGGGTGCCTTTACTACTATTCTTTAGAGAAATAATGAACTGGGATATATAATTGCAGGATAATTTTGTGTGCCCATGGATTTATACAAGAGTCCAGGCCAGGCAAGGTGGCTCATGCCTGTAATCTCAGCATTCTGGGAGGCTGAGGCAGGTGGATTGCCTGAGTGCATAGCTTTCAGACCAGCCTGAGCCAGAGTGAGACCTCATCTCTAAAATTAGCTGGGCGTTGTGGTGGGCACCTGTAGTCAAGCTACTTGGGAGGCTGAGGTAAGAGAATCACTTGAACCCAAGAGTTTGAGGTTGCTGTGAGGTAGAACACCACAACACTCTACCAAGGGTGAGAAAGTGAGACTCTATCTCAAAAAAAAAAAAAAAAAAAAGTCCAATGTGGCTTTACTGTTCAAGGTATGAATTTCTCATTCCACGTTGTATATCATGAATATCCTTCCATAATTGTAGATGTAGATCAAGATGCCCAGAGATGAAAATCAGATTTATTCATTGAGAACAGTTACAAATAAAAATTGCAGAGTCTTGCTGAAGAACCAGATGGAGGACCATGAAGTGAAGTCTGTGCTGTGATGTATTAGGAGCAACTGGGAAAGATGGCATATGCAGGGCCCTGCCTCTAGGATGTCTGTTCATCACTCCTGATGTGCATGAGGGTCTTCCTCAAGTTCCTGTGTAGTGTCTGTATTGTGGGGACGTTTGGGGACAAGACTGGCTATATTTACAAAAGTAGATTCTGTTTCCCCATGTATAAAATGAGATTAAAAATAGAAACTACTGTGGAGTGTTGTCATGAAAATTGTAGCAAATAAGATGATATATATAGATGTACCAGTGTATTATAAGTGCTCAGTTAATGCCAGTGATGGCTTTCTAGTAGGTAGAATTTAATATCACTGATCATATTCTAAATACAGTAGGACCTCCATAGTTGACCACCTCCCTACACTGACCCCCTCCTTAAGTTGCCCTGAATTTCATAGACCAGACATGCACCACATGTGCGTATTGGTACCGTAGGCCAGATCCTTATGTTGAATGCCTCTGTATCTGGACCAGTTTGTTATAGTCCTAATCTCAGAGGACTGGGATTCGAGGTGTGAACCACCATGCCCGGCTAAGGGATGCTCCTCTGTGGAAGAAATGTGCTTGACCTCAACCCTTTGATCTGATCCAGTGTCTACTGTCCCTTCAGGATTACAAAACAATTGGGTTCTGCTTTTCCTGACCCAGTTCCCCACAAGTCATTCCCATGTTTCCTCCATCTCAGGCCTCAAGGTGGGGTTGGAATCAGTTCAGACCCTCCTGTTCCCTGTCTGTTGCAGGTCCCCATGGAGGCTGCCTGGAGCACTGGTGTGCCTGATAGTGGGATCTGCACATCAGGAGGACCTGGGAAGGTTTGTGTCTGGGTTCCTCCTTGGGGTCTGTCACTGTGCTGAGCACCACTGTGGAGCAGCCAGCAGTAGTACTCAGCCTCATCCTCGGGCTGGGCACCTGACAGGGTCAGGGCAGCTTTGCCTCCCAGGAGGGAGCCTGAGAACCGGGCAGGGGTCCATGACAGTTTGTTGCTTGTATCGTAAATCAGTGTTCTGGGAGCTTGGCCAGATTTCTGTTGGAACCAATATGGATAATGACCAGTAGTGACTGCTCCAGTGCTGGAGCCACAAGTGAGGGTGACTGTCTCTCCTGGGGACACAGTCAATGAAGGCTCCTGCATCACCACAGCTTGAGAACTGGACTCTGAAACCAAAAAGAGAAAGGTATCAGGAATGAGGAACAAAGGAGGAGGGATCCCTCGGAAGGCTGGTGTTTGAAATCTGTATGAACCTGGGCAGCAGGTGAAGAGCAAGAGGAGGAGGGAAGGAGGAGAAGAGTCCAGGCCATGGTGTAGCCGTTGGAAGGAACCCCTGCCCTGAAGTGGATTCTGGACTCTCTGATGGCTCCTTACTTCCTACCCAGCCTCCCGCACAGAGGGCATGTGTTGTATGGTGCTTTATGCAAATCCGAGCCCTTTCCCATCCCCTTCCACCGCCCGGGTCCTCAGCCTTGGGAGTAGCTGCACGGTAGGGTGGGCCCAGGGTGGCTGTGTGCCCTGCATTTGCCCCATGGGAGGAAGTGGTTGCGGTAACGTTTTCTATGAGCCAGTGATCAGCTGTGCAGGGTCCATTAAATTTGAACCACCTGGGCTTCTTCAAGTCCTTTGAGAAGATCCCCAGCGCCCCCTGGTGGCCTCCATGGGCCGAGGCGCGAGGTTGCCTCTGATTCATTTAGCAAGTGACTCTTGGTTTGTCTTTGTGCTTTTGTATTTCTCCAGCAAACCCACATTCACTGCTTATCTGGGTTTTTTTTTTTTTTTGGTCATTCTTTTTCATACTTTTGTCTTTAAGTTTTTGTTGACATTCCACCCCAGTGTCTGTAATTCATTTTTTATGTTACATAGCTTTAATTTTTTTTTCTTTTCTCTTACTTTTTTCTTTTGAGACAGAGTCCCAAGCTGTCCCCCTGGGTAGAGTGTCTTAGTGACATAACTCACAGCAACTTCCAACTCTTGGACTCAAGTGATCCTCTTGCCTCAGTTTTTTCTATTTTTAGTAGAGATGGGGTCTCGCTTTTTGCTCAGGCTGGTCTCAAACCAGTGAGCTCAAGCTATCCACCCACCTTAGCCTCCCAGAGTGCTGGGATTATAGACGTGAGCCACCACTCCTCGCTGCTTTAATTTCTTATCTGAATTTTTTTTGGGGGGGGCAGAGTCCCAAGCTGTCGCCCTGGGTAGAGAGCTGTGGCGTCACAGCTCACAGCAACCTCCAACTCTTGGGCTTAAGCAATTCTCTTGCCTCAGCCTCCCAAGTAACTGGGACTACAGGCACCCACCACAATGCCCGGCTATTTTTTGGTTGCAGTTGTCATTGTTGTTTGGCAGGTCCGGGTTGGATTCCAGCCCACCAGCTTTGGTGTATATGGCTGGCGCCCTAGCCTCTGAGCTGTAGGCGCTGAGCCTTTATCTGCTTTAAAACCCACTGACTCTATCGAAATTATTTATTTTGGATTTTATATTGAATACATAGCTGGCTTTCATGAGAATTATTTCATTTTACTTTTATTATTATTTTTTAAGATGGAATCTCACTATGGCAGAGTGCTGTGGTCTCACAGCTCACAATAACCTTAGTGAAAGTTTTAATGTATGATGTTTTAAAAAGAGGTTAATGAAGGCGGCGCCTGTGGCTCAAAGGAGTAAGACGCTGGCCCCTTATACCAGAGTTGGCGGGTTCAAACCCAACCCCAGCAAAAAACTGTAAAAAAAGAAAAAAGAGAGAGAGAGAGAGGTTAATGACTAAAGCATTCACCTAAATAAAATAGGTCCATATATCTACATAAAAAGATACACTTTGCTTATGTATGAATGTTGAACAGACCTGTCACTGCTGTTGTGTCCATAGCACGGTACTTGCACTCAGAAGCATAACATGATTTTCAGTCACATTTATTCTTCTAACAGGAATTTTTGACATTCAACTGTGTTTAAAGTACAAGGCAGGGATTTTGTGACGTTTTATTCATTATCATGTAGAAACAGGTGCTTGCCACCTGTGTTTGATCAGCATTGCTTTGTCTTTGATGATCCAGTGTGAATTTCCAGTGAATTTTATTGTCCCTTAATTCTCACTTTATTTTTAAAATTTACTCTATTAGATATTAGGCTGCGCTCAGAGATTCACATCTGTAATGTGCCTTTCTTTTTCTTGAGACAGAGTCTCACTATGTCACCTTCAGTAGAGTGCAGTGGCATCACAGCTTACAGCAACCTCAAACTCTTGAGCTTGAGCGATCCTCTTGCCTCACCCTCCATGTAGCTGGGACTACAGGAGCCCACCACAATGCCCACCTAGTTTTTCTATGTTTAAGAGACATGGGGTCTCGCTTTTTGCTCAGTGTGGTCTTGAACTCTTGAGCTCAGGTGATCTACCTGCCTCAGGCTCCCAGGGAGCTAGGATTACACGCTGAGCCACCGTGCCTGGCTTAGATGCATAGAAATTTAAAATGTTAAATTCAAGAGAGCTTCTTCCAGGAAAGTCCCAAGGGCCTCACTTAGCTGGTCAACTTACACTCAGAGCACTAATATTCATGTCTTTTTCTCCTTTATTCCCCCTGGGCTATTTTCTTCCTTATCACCTTATTCTAATAAATATAATCCCAGAAAAAGAATTGACCAAAGTCTGTTTTCTTTATTTGACTTCTGGATATTTAATTTTTCCATCCTTCTTCCCTTTTGAAGCCTTTCTTTTTAATCTTGGCTAGGGATTCTTTGGACTTGTAAGAATACAGTGCTTGTCCAGAATAATCAGGACACTCAGTAAATAGGTTTAATACAGAATCACTAAAGATTACAAAAGCAACAGGTTACAGTGTAAAGAAAAACACACATATGGATACACACACCCACACATGGATAGACATTTGTGTTTATACACACAGACCTCGCAGGAAGATAAATAAACATCAGCATCATTGGTCACGTCTGGTGACCGAGAAGATCAGGAGAGAGCACATAGGATGGGGAGGTCTTTTTTTTTACTTTTTGCCCTTGTTAGAGTGCAGTGGCCTCACAGCTGACAGCATCCTCAAACTCTTAGGCTCAAGCTATTGTCTTGCCTCAGCCTCCAGAGTAGCTGGGACTATGGGTGCCTGTCCCAATGCCTGGCTATTTTTTTCCCCTTTGTTTAGAGATGGACTCTCAGTCTTGCTTGGGCAGGTCTCAAACTCCTGAGCTCGAGCACTCCACCCACCTCAGCCTCTGAGAGTGCTGGCATTGCAGGTGTGAGCCACCGTGCCCTGCCTTGGCATGTCCTTTCTTACCATTTTCTTTAAATTTTTATTTTTTCCTTGTGGTATAATTTAAGCCGACTTTCATGACTTTTAATTGATTATCTTGATGATGCATTATTTAATTAAAATTTTAAAAGACCCACAATTTTTCTGAACCAAGGAAAGGTGAGTAAATAATACCAAGATGAAAGCAGGGCCGAGCATCCCTTGGCACAGTGGGCCCCACACCTACAGAACCAAACATGGTCAGGAATCCCAGGAGATACGCTAATTTACAGAAGGAAAACACCTGCAATCCAGCTTGGATTATATCTGTATCTGTGACTATGTGTTTGGAAATACGTTTTCAATAATTTTTTAACAGAGGAAGTACCCACGAAGGCAAAAGGGCCTGTGACGGTGACATGACTGGCAGCAACGGGGCAGCGGTACAGAAGACCCTCAGGGGAAGTGTGCTGAGGGAGAGAATCCTGACTTCAGAAGGCGTCTGCCGTAGGAGTCCATTTCTACATTCTAGAAATGGAAAGCAGCAGGGACAGAAAGTAGATCAGAGCTCATCTAGGGCGGCCTGAGGGAAGGAATTGGAGGAGGACTCAGAAAGGGGCATCCAGAGGCCCTTGAGGCAGTGAGGTTGTTTATAGTGATTGTGGGATCTTTTCCAGGGTGCATAAAATATCCAAGTGTGTCTAACTGTACACATTAAATATGGTCACGTGATTGTACATCAGTTATCCTTTAGTAGGAAGAGATTAAGAGGGGACAGCCAAAAGACAGGTATGGACACTGCAAACTCACACAAGGGTGACTTATATGTGAGACTTCCTGGAATCAGGAAGAGGATGGATGAGCCGGAGCTGCCATCTCAGACCTTGAACTTCCTTACAGAAAGATTCTGTATGTCAAGCTGATAAAGAGCAGGGTTTTCTGTTTCCTTGGGGACACTTTTTCTAGAAATAGTTTGCTGTGAGTGACTTTGATGACAGGAGAGGAGCTTCCACTCCCAGGTGGCAATTGTGGGTTCCGCTGTGTCCAGGGTGGTGGCAGCAGCAGCAGAAGGCACTGGCCAGTCTGAGCAGCAGATGCCGGGTGTTTACTCTCTTGAGGGGTGAGAAGGGGGTTGTTATCTCACTTCCTCATTGGTCTGGAGCACTGTGGGAGCATCCAGGTTGCTATCATAAGACTGACAGAAATAATCTCCCTCATCTTCACTCTGGAGTCCTCTGATGGTCAGGGAGCCTGAGCTGCCAGACTTGGAGCCAGAGAATCTGTCAGGGACCCCCGAGGGTCTATTGCTGTTATCATAGATGATGGGTTTAGGGGCCTTTGCCTGGAGCTGCTGGTACCAGTGCACACTATACCCATCCCCAATGTTGCTGCTGCTTCCCAAGCAGGGGATGGTGACTGTCTCCCTAGGGGCTCCAGACATCGATGGTGGCTGAGTCAGCACAGACTGGGCCCAGGACCCTGGAGGGGGAGAGACACAGACATGGTGATTCTGGGTCTGGAGAGAAGAGGAGAGAGCAGGGCCCCAGGGTCTCCCCAGGGCCCTTCCCCTGGCCCCAAGTCTGATGACCTGTGCAGTGAGCCAGGAGGGTGAAGAGGAGAGGGGACCAGGCCATGGTGGGGACTGTCCTGAGTCCTGCCTTCTGTGCCCACAGCTCCCCGAGTTTTGCCTGTCCCCTCTTCATACCCTGAGAGAGGAGGCCCCATCCTCCATGCAAATGACCCCCCAACTTTCTGACCCCACCCTGGGCCCTGGTCAGGCCCCTCTGCCTGAAAATGTCAGGGGCGTGGCTGTGTGGTCCCAGGGGGTGATGTGGTCACAGCTGTGACTCTGAGCAGAGGGCACCAGGCACAGCAGGTGGCTGATCCCAGCTCTGCTCCACCCCCAGACCCCTCAGGGACAGGCCTCCATCTCCCCCTGGTGCCCAGACCCTGCTCATACACCATCATGTAACAATGTGAACACAGCCTCCCAGAGTTAGCCCTGTCCCTGTCTTTTTTTCTTTTTTCTTTTTCTTCAGACAGAGTCTCGCTATGTCACCTCAGTAGAGTAATATGACATTATAGCTCACAGCAACCTCAAACTCTTGGGCTTAAGTTATTCTCTTGCCTCATCCTCCCAAGTAGCTGGAATTACAGGCACTCACCACAATGCCTGACTAGGTTTTTTTTTTTGTTGTTGTTGTTGTCATTGTTGTTTGGCAGGCCTGGCTCAGGTTTGAACCTGCCAGCCTTGGTGTATGTGGCTGGTGACCTAGCTCCTGAGCTAGAGGCGCTGATCCTCACATCTGTATTCTTAGCTCTCTGGGAGGCCTAGATGAGTGGATTGCTTGAGCTTACTAGTTTGAGAGCAGCTTGAGCAAAAGCAAGACCACATTTCTACTAACAAATATAGTACAAATAGCTGAGCATTGTGGGGTAAACCCCCAGAAAAATTAAATGAAATATGCTCTTTTAATTCCAGAAACTGAGCAAAAAGACTTGTGAGTATTATGTGCTTTTGTCGAGGCCCTAAGTGACCTGGGAAAAACAATGGGGGCCTGCAGGCCAGGCATAAAAACCTCCTACAGGGAACCCCAACTGTGCAGTCAAGTCAGCCTGTCAGATAAGGGTTGAAACGGCCCATCTGTGCAGAGGACATGACTGAAAGGTTGATGTGAGTAAAAAGAAAAACTCCATCGTAATGATGTGAGTAAAACACTCCATCATAACTGCAGGGTCTCCAAAACCATAAGAAAACGGTCATGGAGCCATTTTCTCGGAAATTTAATTGAGTACCTAGAAGAGAAAGGTTTACTCCTCTGTGTATCCTAACCTTTAACTTTAACAGTAGAAGTCAGATAATGTATAGTTCTTTTAGGTCTTCAGAGAGGAATAGCCTGAGGCTAGCTTAAGATGGTTGTCTTACTTTCCCGGACTTTCTTTCTTTAGGCTAATATTATGATGGCTATCTGACTTTCCCGGACTTTCTTTCTTTTCTATAGTTTAAGATAAGAATTGAGGATGTTAGGATTATTGGTCAATGTGATGTACCTGACTAGCTCCCAATAAAGGGGAGTGGAAAATAAAGACATTTTGCTACATGCCACCTGAGAGTGTGTAGTCATTTCTTGCTTTCAAACAATTCTAGGAGCGAACTTGCACCCACAGCCAAGCCATCCATCTCTCCCCTTAAGAAAGAACATCACCCAACAGGCATTGTGGGGGGCACCTGTAGTCCAGCTCCCCTGGAGGCTGAGGCAAGAGAATCTCTTGAACATGAAAGTTTGAATTGTCTGTTAGCTATGATGATGCCATAGCACTTAAACCTAGGGCAACAAAGTGAGACTCTGTCTCAAGAAAAAACTAACTTTTTATTATTATTTTAAAGATAGTATCTCGCTCTACAGGCTGGAGTGTAGTGGCAGATCAGACCTCATTGCAGCCTTGAACTCCTGGCTTCAAATGGTCCTCCTGCCTCAGCCTCCCAAGTAGCTGGGACTGTAGGTACATGCCATCATGTGTAGCTAAGTTTTTAAAAATTTTTTTGTAGAGACAAGGTCTCCCTATGTTGCCCAGACTGGTTTAGAACTCTTGGCCTCAAGTGATCTTCCTTCCTTGGCCTCCCAAAGTGCTGGAATTACTACTCTCACTTGAATAAACAGGGCTTTACTTCAGCTGAGCACTCTCTCATACAAGGCAAAGCTGCCTGTGGTCTCCTCTGACCCCATGGGCACTTTCCTTAGTAGTATTTGAGAGCTCTGCCCGAGAGCTGAGGGCAGAAAGAGCACCTGGTGCATGGGTGACTCTCTCCCAGTTCAGGCGCCTTCTAGGCCCAGTACTAATGTTGCGCCTGGATTTTTCCCGATCCCCTCAGAGTTAATCCGCGACACACTCCAATGCAAAGATCAAGAGGCAAGCTTTATTAAAGCCCAAGCCTAGACTCTCCTGGTGAGCACACTGAGGAAGAGTCCCACCCTGGAGGTGCAATCAGTTTTTATAGGGTACAGAAAACAAGAAGGGGAAGGTAAAGTACGGGTACAATTTTGATTGGTTTCTAGGGGCATGGGCAGATTACAGGTTAGGCATTAGCTTGTGATTGGGCACAGGTTTTGTGCCATGGGGTGACGCTATCTTTGGGATGGGCGGGGGACGTTGTGCTGACTCATTGGGCCTACGATGGCAGTGGTGGCTGTCATTAAAATGGCATGGGCTCGACCTTCACATTCCCCCTTTCTTAGGTGCATTTGAGGCTCAATCATGAGTCTTTGTTGTGGTAGTCTCCTTCTATGGTTTTTAAAGGCACATACTGAGAGTGGAGAACCATCATCTGGACAGCGCCGATCTTAGTCTGGAGGAAAGTTATTATGTGGTTTATAATACAGGGGCCAAGGTTGAGAAGCAGTAATAGGATCAAAAGGGGGCCTGCGATGGCGGACAGTAGTGAAGTTAACCAGGGAGATATATTGAACAATGACTTATACCAAGTCTGGGACTGCTCCCGGTCTAGCTTTTTTTTTTTTTGGAGTCCCTCTCTTACTAGCTCTATGGATTGTTTCACTACTCTTGAGTGGTCAGCATAGAAGTAACATTCTTCCCTGAGGGCCGCGCACAGGCCCTTTTGTTGTAAAAAACAGCAGGTCTAACCCTCACCGGTTCTGTAATACTACCTCAGAGAGTGAGGTGAGGGGCTTTTGTAGGAGGGAGATGGATTTCTCTATCCTTTCTATATCTAGATCAATGGCCGCTCCTAAGGCTTTATAGTTCTGATCTTGTAGGACTATGGATGAGACCCCTGTGACGGTGCCTAGACCTAATACTACAGCTAGCATAAGGGCAGTGAGGGGTTCTCTTTGTTTTTGCATGGCCGGTGGATAGGGAGATGACCCATGTGGTTTGGTAGGGCGTATGGGGATTGCTAGTGGCGATCAGGGGGAACAGAGTTATCAAAAGGTAAAGTAGGGGGTTTATTGCCTGCCTGGGTTTTATAAATTTTGAGCTTTAAGGGGTTACCAGGGTTTCTTTGGAGTTTCCAATCAGGGGTGCTGTCTTTTTCGTCAGCAAACAGGTCTGCTAGCTGGACGTGAGTATGATGGATCTAGGCGGCGATGCCGTCCACCTTGATGGCAGTTGGCATGGTCAGGATAACAGTGTACAGGCTTTTCCACTGTGGCTCCAAGGACTCGTGCTTGTGTCTTTTGACATAGACCATGTCTCCTGGTCAGTATGCGTGGGGCTCTGGCACCAGCCCAGACGAGTACAGTCCTATTAGTCTCTGCCAATCTTACTCTGGGCTTTCTGAAAACAGTTTAAAGTTAGTGTTAGATCCTTCCAGTCTTGGTCAGGGGTACAGAAAATAGTTATACTGTTGTACAGGTTGGGGCTAATAGGGGGCTTTCTTCCAAAGAGAATTTTAAAGGGGGTTTTCCCTATCATGTATAGGGTGTTCCGGGCATGGTAGAGAGTGAAGGGGAGGAGAGACACCCAGTCCCCACCAGTCTCTAGAGTCAGCTTAGTCAAGGTTTCCTTAAGGGTCTGGTTTATACATTCTACCTGTCCTGAACTCTGGGGTTGATAAGCATAATGTAGCTTTTAATTAGTTTCTAGGGCCTTACTGAGACGTTGTACTATTTGGGAGGCAAAAGCAGGGCCATCGTCTGATCTTATTTGACTGGAAAAACCATATCTGGGCATGATGTCCTCTAACAACTTTTTGGCTATGGTTGGGGCCATCTCATTTTTAGTGGGAAAAGCCTCGACCCATCCTGAGAAAGTATCTATGAACGCTAAGAGGTACTTGTAACCATACTTTCCTGGTTTAATTTCGGTAAAGTCCACTTCCCAGTACGTACCTGGCATATCACCTCTCTGCTGAGCCCCTGGGTTTTGTGGGCTCAGGGTGCTGTTGGTTAAAGCATATACCTTGCATGCAGCCACTAAGGCTTCAATCTTAGAGTTCTGGTGCTAAATTTTGATTCTGGAGTTTCTTAAAAGGTCTTTCATTTTTCTGGCTCCCAAATGAGTGGAGGACTATATTTTATGGAGGATTTCTTGTCCTAATTTGCCAGGAAGGAAGGCTTTTTGATTGGTCGTGACATACCATTCATGGTATTTTTCTGGGCTATGTGCTTGTGGGATGCGACATATCCACTGTAAATCTTCCTGGGTATATTCTGGGTGGTCAGGAAGACTAGGGGGTCTGGGTTGGGCAGGAGCACTGGGAGAGTGGCCTGTGGTGCCGTGGCGATGGTTCTGGCCACCAGATCCGCTGACCGATTCCCTTGGGCTATGGGGGTGTCGGTCTTCTGGTGCCCCAGACAGTGGATGATGGCCAATTTGTGGGGAAAGCAGAGTGCCTTTAAAAGGGCTGATATCTCCTCTTTATTTTTTATTGTCTTTCCCTTTGTTGTGAGGAGCTCCTCTTCTGATAGATGGCCCCATGAATATGTGCCGTTGCAAAGGCATATCTACTATCAGTGTAGATATTGAGTTTAAGTCCTTTCCCTAATTCTATGACCTTGGTCAGGGCTACGAGTTCTGCCTTCTGGGCTGATGTCCCTGCGAGCAGGGGTTCTGCCCATATAGTCTCTGTCTCTGACACTACTGCTGCCCCGGCATACTTGCATCCCTCCTGTATGAAACTGCTCCCATCCGTGTACGATGTAGCGTCTGCGTGCAAGAGGGGTTGATTAGTCAAATCAGGATGCACACTGAAACTCTGGGCCAGAACCTCCACACATTCATGCAGTGGGGCATCCAGGTCTGGGTCAGGCAGCAGCATTGCCGAGTTGAGAGAGGCTTTAGGTAGGAACTGGATGCAGGGTGTGGGGCTTGAGAAGTAGGCCCTGATAATTGGGTTAGGTGGGCAATACTCATCCACCAGTTGGGGGATTGTTTCAGTACCCCCTTGACCGCATGTGGGGTAGTGATGATCAGTTCTTGTTCCATTGTGAGTTTGTCAGCATCCTTGACAAGTTGTGCTGTGGCTGTGATTATACGTAGGCACAGAGGCCATCCTGCTACAACTAGATCTAACTTTTTGGAGAGATAGGCTACTGGCCGGGTCCATGGGCCTAGAGTTTGGGCCAGTACCTCCTTGGCAATACCCCCATGCTCATCTACAAAGAGGTGGAAGGGTTTTCTAATGTCTGGGAGACCTAAGGTGGGAGTGGAGAGTAAGGCCTTTTTGACTTTCTGGAACGCTTCTTCCCTGTCTCAAGTCCATCGGAAATTGGCAGAATCTTTGGTGGCCTCATATAGGGTCATGCCATCTCAACGAACCCTGGTATCCAGAGGTGGCAGAATCCTGCCGAGCCCAGGAATTCTCAGACTCCTCTGGTCAAAGTGGGGGTGGGGATTTTTAGGACTGTCTCCTTTCTGGCATTGGTGAGTCACTGCTGGCCTCCCTTGAGGACATACCCCAAGTAACTTATGGTTTGTTGACAAATCTGGGCCTTCCTGGCAGATGCGTGATATCCAAGGTCCCCGAGAGTGGTCAGCAAGTCTTGGGTGCCCTTTTGGCACTCTTCCTCCATGTCTGCTGCAATGAGTAGATCATCTACATACTGGAGGAGTGTTAACTGGGGGTGAAGTTGCCGATACTCATGCAGGTCCTCGTGGAGAGCCTCATCGAAGATTGTCGGTGAATTCTTGAAGCCTTGGAGTAATCGGGTTCAAGTCAGTTGGCCATGGATACCTTGATCAGGATTACTCCATTCAAATGTGAACAGAAGCTGGCTTTGGGGTGCTAGAGGGAGGCTAAAGAAGGCATCTTCAAGGTCTAGCACTGTGTACCAGTCCTTTCCTGGGGTAAGGGCGCTGAGCAAAGTGTAGGGATTAGGAACTGTGGGATGTATATTCATAACCCTCTTGTTAACTTTTCTCAGGTCTTGTACAGTTTATAGTCATTAGTCAGAGGCTTCTTTACAGGTAATAAGGGAGTATTCCAAGCAGATTGACAAGGTACTATGATTTGGTTCTGCAGCAGTTTGTGGATGTGGGGAGTGATGCCTGCCTTTGCTGCCTGTGGCATGGGGTACTGGCGCACCCTCACCAGGGTGGCGGTGGGTTTTAGTTCCACAATTACGGGGGGCGGTGAGTCGCATACCCCACTCCCTCGGTTTCTCCCCAGGCTGACTAAAAGGCCGTAGCTAGGGCCCCATGTCGGGGCTGACAGGTTTTTCTGGAACTGACTCACAGAGCCTGTACTCATCCTGTAAGGACAAGGTTAGGATTTGGATCGGGACCCCCTGGTAATCAGTGACTTCCAGGCCACTGTCCTTAAAGGTGATTTGTGCTCCAACTTTGCTAAGAATGTCCCATCCCAGGAGTGGGTAGGGGCACTTTGGAATGACCATGAATGCATGAGACACCCGGCCCGTGCCCAAGTCTACTGTGCGCTGGGTAGTCCATGAGTACTGCTTTACTCCCACAGCCCCCTGAACCCAGAATTTTTTCTTATCCAATGTCCCGAAACTCTGGGTTAATACTGAGTGTTGTGCTCTCGTATTCACTAGAAAGGTTATGGGGGTCCCCTCTACCTTGAGGGTTACCCAGGGCTCATGGAGGGGTGTTGAGCCCTGACTGTCCTATTCTTCAAATCCAGATAGCTCCAGGACTGGGATCAAGGGTTTTCCCTGGTTCGTCCACAGACACTCCCTCTTCCAATGTCCTATTTCCTTGCAGTAGGCACACTGGTCCCATTTTAGGGGGGGTTCTTCCCCGACTCTCATAGCCTCCTCCCCCAGCGGCCAGCCGTTGGAGTCTTTTTTCTCTATCTTTGGGGTCTCTAGTAGAAGTGGCTAGCTCTTGGGTTTGTCTCCATGCAATTTTAGCGCTTCTTTCTTCCTGACTTTCCCTGTTATAATATACACTTTCTGCCACCTCTAGTAAATCTCTGAAGGATCTTTCTTCTAACTTATCCAGCTTCTGTAACTTTTGTCTTATGTCGGGGGCAGACTTCTGTAACTTTTGTCTTATGTCGGGGGCACAAAGAACATGATGACTGCCTCCCTGTTTTTTTCTGCCTCTGGGTCCATGGGGGTGTAAGTGTAGAATGCCTCCATGATCCTAAGAAAGCAGCAGGTGATTCTAGTTTTTCTTGTTGCACATTACCCACCTTACTAATGTTAGTTGTCTTCCTAATGGCCTTGCAGAGACCCCCCCATCAGAGTCTGGCAGTACACCCGGAGTCTCTCCTTACCTTTGGGGGTGTTGAAATCCCACTCAGGACGGGTTAAGGGGAAGGTGGCATCAATCAGGGCCTGATTGGCAGTGGGAATACTACCTGGGTCGAGGACAGGCTGCGGGGCTTCTGTGTGAATGTGGTTCTGCTCCTCGGTGGTAAACAATATCTGTAACAACTTCTGACAGTCTTCCCAAGTGGGTTGGTGGGTCAAAAGGATAGAATCTAACAGATCAATGAGAGCTGACGGTTTCTTGGAGAATTTTGGGGTTTGCATTTTTCAATTATACAGATCACTGGTCGGGAAGGGCCAGTACTACATGGGAAAGCTACCCTGGTCATCCAGGGATAGCCCAGACACCCTGAGGGGCAACACAGTAGAATCTGGTGTTGGGCTCTGCCCTACTCTACTCCAAGTGTGGGGTGGACTCAAGTCGCCAGCAGCACCAGACTCTGCAGCGGTGGTGGTCGCTTCTGCTGGCTGAGGGAGCATTGGGGGGGGGGCAACGCCCCTGCAGGCAGTTGGTATGGGGGAGGACACAGTTCTTCCGGAGATGGCCCTTGAAGGACGGGAGGAGGTGCCGTTGTTGGCTTCGACTTCTGGTCGGCCCTTAAGGACAGAACTTGGGACACTCCTGGCACCTTCTTTTCAGAAGGGGGGGCAAAATGGGCTTTAACCAGGTGGGGAGGGGTCCTCCACCAGGTCCTGACAGCCTGTAATCTATGGGACATGGTTAGGGTATCCACTGCCTATTCGGTAGACAATATCCTTAACCTGGTAAATAATAGGGAGATGGAAGGTCCCTTCTGGTGGCCATCTCACATTAAAGGTGGGCCACTCATTTCTACAAAAGGTTATTAAGCGTCCTCTTGAAATAGAGAACCCATATTCCCTGGCCTTCTCCTTATAGTCTTGGAAGTGCTGCAGCACCAGGGAGAGGGGAACCATACTAACTTGCCCCATAGTGGTTGCAGTGGCCTACTACTTAAAGATTAGGAGGAAAAGAACTACTAGTATTAGTAGTACACCACAGATGACTAAGGGGGCGATTCGGGCTGGAGGCTGTGCACTCTCATCTGTCTGGCCCTGTTGTTAGATTAAAATGGCGATCTCTTCCTGGTGAAAGGGAACAGGGAGGTCAGCCCCCCCCCCCACAATCCCATATATTAGGATTGACTCTAGAATAGTAGGAGAAAGGTTAGGAAGGAGAAAAGTGAGATTTCCTGGAAGCAGAAGTCGGCAAGAGTGCCTTGATAGAAAAGGTCCAGGACCCAGTTGTAGTAGTCTACAACTTCACACGACCAGGGGTGAGTCCAATCGTCCAAGAGAGCCTTAAGAAAAAGCCTGAATTTACAGTTCACACAACATTCAAGGACGGGGCACCTGAGTGCTGCTTTACAGAGACAAGCACGACAGAGGAAAGAACACAAACACGACAAACCAGACATATGTTCCCGGGCCCCCCTTTCCTTCTGCATGGCCAGGAAGTAAAAACAAGAAACACGGAAGCACTGGCATGTTTTAGTGCGGCCCCTTTCCTTCAGTGCCTTCCCTAATGCCAAATGCCTCCGTGACTACAGAGACAGGCCTGACACAGGACAGAGCACAAACATGATAAACCAGACATGGATTTAATGCCTCGGCCCCCCTTTCCTTCGGCATAACCAGGCGCTGAAACAGAAACCAGAAATCCTCAGTTAGTCAGCTCTTTCAAGACTGCCCCTTTCCTTCAGCGCGCAACTGTCACTGACTCACTGAAAAACCAGAACCTGAAGTAAGACTGACGTCTCAAGTCCTACCCGGGGAACAGCGTCCACTACCGTGTTCGAACTAGCCTGTGTCCCCCTTCCTTATCCAGAACAAACACTCCACCAGAACTGAAACTGGAACCAGGAATAAAATCACACACACATTCTCACATTCTCAGGCATCCTCCACACGCTCGGCCGGCGTTTCTCTCTCCACTCGCACGTCACACGCGCTCCTGACTGACCTCCGGAGCTGCGTCAGAGTGAATCCGCTGTGGGGGGTTGGGGAAAATCCCAGATAAGCCCCCAAATGTTGTGCCTGGATTTTTACCAATCCCCCCAGAGTTAGTCTGAGACACACTCCGATGCAAAGTTCAAGAGTGAACCTTTATTCAAGCCCAGGCCTGGACTCTCCTGGTGAGCACACTGAGGAAGAGCCCCACTCTAGAGATGCAATCAGTTTTTATAGGGTACAGAAAAAAAGAAGGGGAAAGGTAAAGTACGGGTACAATTTTGATTGGTTTCTAGGGGCATGGGCAGATTACAGGTTAGGCATTAGCTCGTGATTTGGCATAGGTTTTGCGCCATGGGGTGATGCTATCTTTGGGATGGGCGGGGGATCTTATGCTGACTCATTTCTCCTAAGATGGTGGTGGTGGCCATCATTAAAATGGTGTCGGCTCGGCCCTCACATGTGGCCAGCACGGTGAAAGGCAGGTATGCTTTTGGCAAATAATTATACTTATCTTGTGTTTGGTGCTTGTTGGCAAAGGATGTACAAGGATGAACTAGACAGCTTGTTCCTGCTTCACTGTGGAGCTGCCTCTCGTGCAGACACATGAGGGCTTGAGTCACACCTGGGTATCCCTTTTTGTCCTTCACCTTTGAGGTCAGGGTGGCCAGCTGGGCACTACTGTACTCAGAGGGCCTGGAGGGAATGGAGGTTGGTAGAATCACAGGGCAGGAGTGAGGAAGGGAACATTTTGCACACCTGAGGAGCTGAGGGAGTGAGTGTTGGGTTGAGGTGGAGGTGATGAGAATGTTATGAGCAATGAGATTTGGGTGGCAGGAGTGACCAGGGATGGAGGGGTTAGAATTCAGAAAGGAGCAGGCACGGGGCAGGGCTGTTTCAGTAACCCAGGAAGAGGACTCTGACAGAAGGGGGAGTTTGCTGACTGGGGATGGTGATCTGCATTGGTTGCTGGGCTGACAGGAGGATGGCTGGAGCCTGGCAGTAGAGGGGTGGCACGAGGAATGCAGGAGACGGAGAGAGAACACCCACCTCCCTTCAGGACAGACTAGAGGAGGAGTTTGAGATGGAAACCTCCTCAGTGCACATATCCTTCTGTGAAATGTCACCAGACAGAAACTTGTTAGTTTGTAAATTCCTGTCAGAACATAAACATAATATAAAGATAATGTTTTTGGTTTCATTAACCTGCAGGATAAAAGTCAGTTTATCTCCAACACAGAAAGTTTGCTTTAAATTCTCTTTCCTGGGGCGGCACCTGTGGCTCAAAGGAATAGGGCACCAGCCCCATATGCAGGAGATGGCAGGTTCAAACCCAGCCCCAGCCAAAAACTGAAAAAAAAAAAAAAAAAAAAAAAAAGCTCTTTCCTCTTGGATGATGGCTGTGAAATTGTTTATTTTCTGTTTGTTCATTTTGAGATAGAGTCTCACTCTTTCACCCTTGGTAGAGTGTCATGGCATCATAGCTCACAGCAACCTCAAACTCTTGGGCTCAAGTGATTTTCTTGTCTCACCCTCCCTAGTAGCTGAGACTACAGGCACCCACCACAAGACTTGGCTATTTTTTTGGTTAGCAGGTTGGGGCCAGGTTCGAACCCACCATCCGCAGAGTATGTGGTCAGTGCCCTAACCACTGAGTGACGGGCGCCCCTGTAGTGATTCTTAGCATGTGGTATGTGTTTACTTTTGCTGACCCTGATTTTTATTATTTCTTTACAGATATCTGTACTCTTTGTATGACAATGGGCTGTAGATGAATATTCTGAGTCAAGCTATAAGGACTCACTAGAAACACCTTTAATACTCACGTCTCTATCAACTTTTTCTTCATCATTTTATGTTAATTCTCAAAGACATTACACATTATCTTCGAAGTCCTCCTCAGTTTTGAATGCTCCTCAAAAGTGCTTTTGACTGCATTTCTACTGAGCTTCTCTTCAGGGAAATCTATGGGTTTTTTTACATCCATGTATTTGACACTCTGGCCTCTGATCTGTACACTACTCCCAAAACAATCCCAAGTGTTTAGGTATTTTTTTGCAGCAACACCCCACTTGCTAGTACAAAATCTGTACTTCTTCCTGGAGTTGCTATAATAAACGACCACGGATTATGTGGTTTAATTCACAGAGGTATATTCTTCATTTATTAGGACTTTGTCAGATGTCCCCGATAGTTAGGGGCCTGGGGAACACGGCCACAATTCTGCATGTTAAGCAGGTGTTGGCGAGGTTATCTTCCTAAGGAGGAGGAATCCTGGAAGAGAGCAAGAGTGCCTTCAACATGTGGAGAGAAAGGGAATGGGTTGTTCTCTTAGTTCAGCAGTTCAGTCTTCAAACTCGAACAATCAGTGTGAATATTTGCTTCTGAGTCATGATTCTTGACGGTCCTGACACTCCAAGCCAAGAAACAAACCTGAACTAAGAAGAAAGGGCTCAGGGTATGGCACTGAAGCTGAGCTAAGTGATTTTTGGCCCACTCCTTGTTGAGATCTGTCTCTGTGCTGATGATCAGTGAACCAGAGAGCACAGTAGTAAAATGCTTCACCATTGAGCTGGATACCTGCGATAGCGAAGCCAGCCTTGCCTCCACGGAGGGAGCCCGAGGACCGCTCACAGACACTGGGGTTTCTGTGGGTAGTGTCACCGATCAGACCTCGTGGGACTTGGTAGGGCTTCTGTTGGACCCATTCTGTGGTGACGGCCCAGTACTGGAACCACAGGTTAGTTTGATGGTCACTGCAGGAGTTGTGGTCAGTGAAGTTTCCTGAATCACCTCAGCCTGGGAAGTGACTCCCACAAGGAATAATTGAGATAGAAATGTCAGAAGCAGGCGTGGGCAATGTTAGTTCAGGAACTGTCTCTACAGTTTTCCTGCTCGGTGGCAGCTGAGTCTCGCTGTGACCTGTGCAGTGAGTGAGGAATGTGAGGAGGAGCCCCGTCCAGGTCATGGTGGAGATACCCGCAAGACGTGCTGCTCCTGGGACCCCCACAACTTCTTCTCCCCTGCTGAGAATTATCAGTGCCTGAACTTTGCAAGGGAAATTATACAAATATTCTCCCCAGACCATCACATTTAGTTACTTGAAAAGAGAACAGCTACTGTTATAGGCTGGGTATGCGTCTACTCAGGGTTGGTGAGACCTTTGTGTCTCCTGGTCACCTTGTGTGGTAAAATACACATAGGTCTACTATTTTAATCATGTTATAGTGTGCAATTCAGTGGCATTTAATATATTCACCCCATTATGCAATCGTTAACCACCTGCACCGCAAAAGGCACCCACCCATTTTTTTTTGAGACAGAGTCTCACTATGTCACCCTTGGTAGAGTGTGGTGGTGCAGCTCACAGCAACCTCAAACTCTTGGGCTTAAGTGATGGTCTTGCCTTAGCCTCCCAGGTAGCTGGGACTACAGGTGCCTGCCACAGGCTTGACTATTTTTTTTTTGTTGTTGCAATTTGGTTGGGCCTTGGTTCAAACCCACCGCCTTCTGCATATGAGGCTGACACCCTACTCACTGAGCCACAGGCACCTCCCCCTTTTTTTTATTTTTTAAACAGAGTTTCACTTTGTCGTCCTCTGTAGAGTACCTTGGCATCACAGCTCACAGCAACCTCAAACTCTTGAGCTTAAGCAATTCTCTTGCCTCAGCCTCCTAAGTAGCTGGGACTACAGGTGCCTGCCACCACGCCCAGATATTTTGTTGTTATTGTTGCTGTTGTCATTGTTGTTTAGCAGGCCCAGGCTGGGTTGGAGCCCTCCTGCCTCAGTGTATGTGGCCAGCACACTAACCACTGAGCTATGGGGGCCAAGCCACCCTGTGCTCTTTAGACAGTCATTCCTCTTTCTGCTTCTTACCAGCACCTGACAGCCACTAATTTGGTTTTGTGTGTATGGCGTCACCTGCTCTGGATACTTAATACAAACAGAACCACACACGACGTGGCCTTTGCGTCTGGCTTCTTACCCTTGGCAGAACGTTTCCAGGGCTTCTCCATTTTCTAGCCTGTGACTGTACCTCATTCTGTTTAACTTTGGAATAGTGTGTTGTCATATAGATATCCTATAGTCCTCATTTATCTACTGATCGGTTTACAGACATTTCAGCATTGGCTACTTTTTGGCTAATGTGAATATTGCTGCTAGGAACATTTGAGTACGAGTTTTTGTGTGAATACATGTTTTCACTGCTTTTGATTATACACTAGGCATGCAATTGCTGGGTCATATAGTTCCTTTATCTTTAATTCTTTTCT